>NW_026596088.1:9938930-10037712 GCF_907164565.1 Psammomys obesus | reverse complement strand
TATATATATATATATATATATATATATATATATATATATATATATATAAAGATCAGGTTGCAAAGCATTTTCTTAATTAGTGATTTATTGGGGAGGGTCCAGCCAATTTTGGGTGGAGCCACCCTTGGGCTGGTGGTCATGGGTCCTATAAGAAAGCAGTCTGAGCAAGCCATGGGGAGCAAGCCAGTAAGCAGCACCCCTCCGTGGCCTCTGCATCAGCTCCTGCCTCCAGGTCCCAGCCCTGCTTGAGTTCCTGTCATCACTGCTTTTGATGATGAACTATTAAGTGGAGCAGTAAGTGGGAATAACCCTTTCCTTCCCAAGTTGCTTTTGGTCATGGTGTTTTGTCACAGCAATAGAAACCCTGACTAAGAGAGTTGTCAACTTAACACAACCTAGGGTCACCTGGGAATAAAATTTCAGCAAGACACTGTCTTCACTAGGGTGGCTTGTGGGTGTGTCTGTGGGTTGTCTTGATTGCCTTGATAGAAGTAGAAAGGCCCATCCCAAAGTCTGAGCAGCCCCTTCTGACAGCTCAGGAAAAAAGGCCTTGGAAGAAGGAAGCTTTTTCCATTCCTACTCACTCTCTCTGGAAAGTTCTTCAACCTTGTGCTATTAATCTTTTCCCTGATATTAGCACCAGAATCTTCAGGTTTCCATTGTGGACTGAAGACCAGCCACTCTCCAGGAATCATCCAGTCCTTCAGCACCAGATTGGGACTACTGAGGCTCCAGACTCATGGACTCAGTTGCTCCATGATTCTATGCCTTTCACTGTATGACAGCCATTGCTGGATTACTCCAAGAGTATCCTGTTAGCCAGTCTAGTGAATCCTCTTCTAACACACACTCCTTCTATTAGTTATGCACCTCTAGAGAAGCCTGACTACTGCAGGGATCCATATGTAAGAACCCACCTTGGGTGCAAATATGGGTTCAGTTTCTACTCCCCCACTTCCCTCAAGCACAATAAAATATTATTTTGGAATGTCATATTCCATCCCTTCCTACATCCTCCCCCTTCTTGCTTCATCAGATAAAAGTTGCTCACAGAACCTTGAGTCTGTATTAGGTTTATTGGACTTTTCTTAAAGGCAACAGGACTCCAGTGGGGCTGTAAAGCTTAGAAGAACTGTAAGGAGATCTGTGTAGGATGAGACTTCTACCTTTCATCTCAGTTTAGACTTCCTTAGTTGGCAGGAATTGACTTTGCTAATAGACTATAATATCCTTCTGATGGGGGTGGGGAGCGCCATCTGTCACACTTCCTTTTACCATAGTAAGTTTCTGAATCACAGCTCTGTCAAGTGTTTGGGAAAGGGCGTCAAAGATGGCTCAGTCAGTAAAGCCTTGCAAGCATGAAGACCTGTGTTTGATCATCAGAATTCACCTTTTAAAAACATGTCTAAATGAAGCAGTACACACTGTAACAGCACACACTTGTAATCCCAACACTAGGGAGACAGAGCCAAGTGGATACCTGGGTGTCTTACTGGTCAACCAAAACAGCCTCTTTGGCAAGGTCAAGGCAAAGGAGAGACCCTGTCTCAAAGAAAAAAGGTGTGCAGCAACTAAACAATGACAGTCAGCTTCATCCACTAGCCTACACACACACACACACACACACACACACACACACACACACAAGTTTGGACCATGTTATTTTATGTTATATGAGCTATCTTTTGTAGTATAGGATGAGACTCTAACATCCCTGATCTCTACTGAATAGATGCCACTATGGGCACCATTTCCATTAGGGCAGCCAAAATGTCTTCATGTTGCCCAATGTCCTCTGAAGGTAGAAAGGCACAGTCACCTCCACTGATAATTCCCTATTCTTTTTTTAACTATGTCTAAGGATTATTATATAAATTGCATCTCCCAGGAAGTCTAGTTTCCAAGGCTATTGACATCCAGGCCCTCTACTTAAGCTCCTGTGGATTTTCCTCTTTCATCACTAAGATTTAAGATTCCTGCTGGCCTGTCATCCAGCTTGCAAACATCACTCGTGGTCCTGTGGTCATACAAAGACTTAGGTGAAGAGGCCATTTGGTAGCCATGGTCTGGCAAACACTTTTTCTTCTGTTTGAAAGTATAAGGTCTTTGATGATGTACTAGAAACATCTCCAAACTTGTGAATTATTTGAGAATTTTTTGGAACATTTGACCTTGGGCATAAATGATCTTTGGATGACAAGTGAGAGAATGTCTCTTTCTAAAGCAGAAATCCATGCAGAGCGCTTCTGAAAGAAGGTCTATTGTTAGTCTGTGGAGAAGGAGGTCCAGGCACACCTCCAGCTGGCTATCTGCTTCATCTGCTTCAGAACCCTCAAAAGGCACCGGCTTGGGAGCCTATATTCCAAGCTCCCTGTGCTCTTTAATTTCCCTTTAGAAGAAGAGCAGGTGGTCCAGCTGCCACAAAGTAGTGAGGAGGGAACTTGTCGGAATTCGGTTCATTGGAACAGAAATGACAGAATGTCAATTTCCCTCCTAACTGCATGTCATCGTCAAGAATCAAATAAGCAATTGCACCAGGCTAAATTGAATTCGTTTCCGATTCAGATGCATGGCCTGTACCGAAGCTGCTTCTCCATGTGGAGAAAGCAGCCTTTCTGACTATAGACATGTTAGCAAGTCCATGGGTGTTGGGTGTCTCAGCTGGGCTGCCTTCTATTGTTCAGTCTCCCTAAGGGAGGGAGGTGGGTTGCCTCTGTCAGGCAACCTTTAGCTGGGACCCTGCAGGTGTGGCAAGGATTTGATCTAATGGAAGAATTTTAGATATAATAGTATGGGAGTGTATCTATTTAAGATCAGTGGGGTGTGTGTGTGTGTGTGTGTGTGTGTGTGTGTGTGTGTGATTCAAATCATTGTGAAACGATTTGAACAACCTGCCCCACTTCTCCTTTGACCTTGCCGGGGTTGTACTAAGGTATTTCTCTTAGAAACTGTCCCCAGCGACTTGTATTGTACTTCTTCCCATAAATATCATGACCATTTTTAATTCTTTGGGTTTTTTATTTTTATTTTTTATATAGATTTAGTGTGAAGGTGTCAGATCCCCTGAAACTGGCGTTGCAATGTGGGACTTGAACCCGGGTCCTTTGGAAGGGCAGACAGCGCTCTTAACCACTGAGCCATTTCTCCAGCCATGACGATTTTTAAAGATTTTTTTTTTTTGAGACACGTTTATGTGGGGACATATTTCAATAGCTTAGTTAATAGCAGCGTATGAGCATATGGGCTCAACATCATAAGAATGCATCCAGCCTTGACATCAAACATGTTTTTATTTTTTCTGAGATCTGGCATGATAATGGAGGCACGTTCTCTTTTTGAAAAGACA
Source organism: Psammomys obesus (assembly GCF_907164565.1). NCBI lineage: Eukaryota > Metazoa > Chordata > Mammalia > Rodentia > Muridae > Psammomys > Psammomys obesus. Next base: position 10,034,366 of record NW_026596088.1, on the reverse strand, counting down.
GATATGATCATGAGGTAAAGATGAAAGTAGAGATAAACATACCCTTACATGATATGGCTTTGTTTAGTAAGTAATTCCAGTAGCTCTAGCTTGTTCGAGACCCCCATTGCTTAGCAGATGAAGCAGCATCTTTTGAGATAAATTTAAGGCAACAGGGTGGAGATCCTAGGACTGACGTTACACGCTGGGTTTTGTTGTGTGAGCCACCTTTTCATTGCATGCAAAATGAGACTAGAATGAAATTCGTGTATTTGTTTTATTAAGAAGTTTTGTTACTCTGTGAAAGGTTCACCCACTGCAATTGTATTGCTTTCTACAATACAGATGGGAGCAGCTGCTGACTAGCCAGATATCTGAGCGACTGCACTGATGAATGGATCAACAGATATCATGGATATAAAGATAGATGGATAGGTGGGTGGACATGAAGCAAGTAGATGGGTGGGTAGATTAATAGACAAATATGAGAATGGGTGGGTAGATGGATGGATGGAAAGATAGGATGGATGAATGGGTGAGTGGATGTATAAATAGAAGGATGATATGAGGGCAAATAGTTGGATGGGTAGATGAGTGAGTGGATGGACAGATGAATGGCATAGACAAACATAACAGTCTGAATTTCCACCATCATCCAGTCCCTTCATCTAATAGTCATCTCTCTGTCTATACTTTCTGCATCACTCTAGCTCCTGCAGTGACTGGGCGGCTCGCAATGACCGTTGACACACTTGGTCCAGGTGTGGCAAAGACCTTACATCCCAGTTCCAGGAATAGAGAAGGCATGACCCACACAGAAACACCTCTTACACTGGACTTACCTTTGCTATCTGCTAGTCTGGCACCCCTGGTAGGTGGCGGGGGCACACAGGAGATCCTGCTTTGGAGTGAAGCTTCCAGAGAGAGAAGCAGAGCCGAAGACAAGGGGGGCAGACTACTATTAAATGCCTTGCCTATCTGACTGCTGTCATGCCTGGGACAAACACCTCAGACTTCCAACTGATGTGAGATTTCATGCATCCATTTTTCCATTTTCATCTTTTGCAACCATGTGAAAAAGGTACTTACACCAGGAGATGGCTATTTTGCAATGTTCTGTGAAGTATTTACAAGGAATTCATGTATGGCTTCCCACTTACCACCTCTCTCCACGAATGTACAAACTGCAGGCCACCTGGTGGGAGGCCTGCTTCAGCTGTGGGATTCGCTCCACAATCCAGTTTTCAATTGAACAGTTTGAAACCCAGCTTCATAAGCCACTTCATAATTCCCCCCAAATATTTGCATTTTAGTGGCCTAAGGCAATGCCAAGTCTTCTGTCCAATCAAGCAAGGGAGTTTGGTTTGGGGAGGTTCCCACTCCCCACAAGGAACTCAATTAAAACAATTCTCACTCTGGATGAGCCAAAAGAATATGGAGGGAACATGTTTGTTTTTCCTGAAGCAGAGCCTGTGAATAAAAGGTTGCTCCATGCTGTTTAGGGTGGAGGATGTCCTCTAGGGGTCTTTATATTTTCAAAAAGCTGTGACTGCAGAGAGACCAGGGGAATTTTTTTCTTTTTTTAAATTTATTTACTTTTTTATTTATTACAGTTTATTCACTTTGTATCTTAGCTGTAGCCCCCTCCCTCATCCCCTCCTAATCCCACCCTTCCTCCTCCTTTTCTTCCCATGCCCCTCTCCAAGTCCAATGATAGGAGAGGTCCTCCTCTCCTTCCATCTGACCCTAGCCTATCAGTTCTCATCAGGACTGTCTGCATTGTCTTCCTCTGTGGCCTGGTGATGCTGATCCCCCCAACAGGGGGAGGTGATCAAAGAGCCAGCCACTGAGTTCATGTCAGAGACAGTCCCTGTTCCCCTTAATAGGGAACCCACTTGTACACTGAGCTGCCACGGGCTGTATCTGTGCAGGGGTTCTAGGTTATCTCCATGCATGGTCCTTGGTTGGAGTATCAGTCTCAGAAAAGAACACTGGGCCCAGACTTTTTTGGTTCTGTTGTTTTTCCTGTGAAGCTCCTGTACTGTACAGGTCTTCATATCTTTCCTTCTTTCATAGGAGTCCCTGCACTCTGTCCAAAATTTGGTTATGAGTCTCAGCATCTGCTTTGACATCCTGCTGGGTAGAGTCTTTCAGAGGCCTTCTGTGGTAGGCTCCTGTCCCTGTTTTCTTCCTCTTCTGATGTCTATCCCATTTGCCTTTCTGAATAAGGATTGAGCATCTTACTCAGGGTCCTCCTTCTTGCTTAGCTTTTTTAGGTGCACAGATTTTAGTATGTTTATCCTATATTATATGTCTAATATCCACTTACTTACAAGTAAGCATATACCATGTGTGTCTTTCTGACAATTACCAATAAAGCTGCTACAAACATGGTAAGATCTCTTCCTTGTGGTGTCTGGCAAAGAGGAGGCATTGTCAGTATGTAGTGAATAACAAATCTATAAATTGTGACCTGTTCACAACCCTCATCCAAACCACTCAAGGAGCCCAGGAGAAAGCAACCTTAAACCCCTAATAGGTATTTACATTCTCACACTCTCTCTCTCTCTGTCTCTCTGACTCTCTCTCTTTGTGTGTGTGTCTCTCTCTGCCCATCTTTCTCTGTCTCTCTCTGTCAGTCACATAAAGGAACAATTAAAGCATCACAATATCCCTTAGAAGTTCTCTGCAGAAGTCCCATGCATGGAGGAGTGAACAGTCCACTTCTCCACAACTTTGGACAGTTGGTCTCTTGTGTTTGGGGTGAACACACGAGAAGTGATAAGATTGTGGTGAATATAAGCAGCCACGTGAAACAACCTAGGTAGATGCCCACCGGTGTAAGAGCCAAAAGGGCTGGGTGAGGGATGGGCAGAGTCAAATCTTCAGTCTCCTTCCCCAGGCTCTGAATAATAAAGCCATTGAAACCACCTCCCTGGCTGAGAAGTTTCCCACTGCCTACCTCCTTCTCCCTTGTTCTTTTACCCCCAGCCATTTCTTACTGTCTTCCTTAATCACCTCATGGAGCATAATTTGAATAATTAAACTATGCATCTGGATGACTTAAGTTACAAACCTCTTTCCTCCGACACCCACCCCAGTGTGAAATATTCTACAGCTGCTGTTGTTCTTCCATCTTCCTTCCTTTCAAATGCAGGGGCTCTAGAGGAAGAAGAAAGATGGGAGGAGCCGCTTCTGGCAAGCTTCATATTAGATCCTAAAACCACCGTGATTCGCTCTTTTTCTATCAAATAAAATTCCTGTCCTTACAGTAAATGTGATAAATGGAAACAGCATCCTCAGAGATTTATGTCCACCTTGCAGGCTTCTGGATGCCCCCTTCTCTCCTCTCCTCTCCTCTCCTCTCCTCTCCTCTCCTCTCCTCTCCCCTCCCCTCCCCTCCCCTTCCTCTCCTCTCCTCTCTTCTCCTCTCCCCTCCCCTCCCCTCCCCTCTCCTCCCCTCCCCTTCCTCTCCTCTCCTCTCCTGTCCTCTCCTCTCCCCTTCCCTCCCCTCTCCTCTTCTCTCTCTCTCTCTCTCTCTCTCTCTCTCTCATTTTCTTTTCATTTTATAGTGTAACAAAGTTTCACAAGGAAGTATTTTATAGAAAATCCATGTCTGGGGACTTAATCCATGCCTCTGTCATAAATTATGGCAATAGAGAATTGTCACTTGCTATACAATTCCAGATATTTCAGTGAGGTGAACACAGTGGAGTCACTTTGAGCTGGTGTAGAATGGTACATCTGTATCCATGGTTCACACAGGAGAGAGACAAATGTGGACACGTGGCTGCTTCTGGCGAAAAGGGAGAGCAGAGGTCTCCCCACAACCTCAAGAAGACCATGCTGAAATAAAATGGCCTTTGAAAGCCCAGATCAGCATCTATGAGACCAAACAGTTCCCCAGATGAAAAATGACCTCATCCCTCGATTCATCTTTGCAGTTAATACAATGACCTTTAAAAGCGAGTTGCTGCGAATTGGATAAAGCTTAAAGAAATATAAAGCAAGAAAGACCTGAAAAGATAAGGGATTGTTTAAATGTCTGCTAATAGGGCACCTTGCTCCCCTGGCCTATAACACACCAAGTCTCTTTGGCTCACCAGCTCTGAAGAAAAACCTAAGGAGAAAAGGAAAGAAAGGGTTCAGTGACCAGCTGGCTCCCTGGACATTATCTGGATGCTGCTTGATGGTCCAGCAGAGGCCCAAGCCCCACTCACTCCCCAGGTTTGCCCTGGAGCTGACGACCTTGCCTTTGGCGAGATGAATTCTCTTAATATAAAAGCTCAGTTTCTCTAAGAAAATTCTCAGCCTTATCTCACAGAGTCATGAGGAGAATGTCAGTCAAGATGTTTTGCCCTCTCTGGGCCTGGAGATGAGAAGTTCAATTCCAGGACTGTAAGAAAAGCAAATAGTGCAGGATGCACTATTCTCCTGATAGTGGTCCCCTTCCTTCCTGTTTGGGTTCAGCTTGCTCTAGGTGCCAGAACAGCTGGAGCTGGCTTCTGTTTCTGTCCTTGTTATCTTGTTTGAATGTGCATCCTTCTCTTGAGTTCATGTTCTTCTTTCATTGGATGCATGCATATTTGTGTGTGTGTGTGTGTGTGCATGTGTGTGTGTGTGTGCAGAGGTTTATATTGGGCATCCTCCTCTGTCATTCTCTATTTCTTTGCTTGGTTTTTTTTTATTTTTTTGTTAGTTTACTTGAGGCAGGGTCTCCCACTGAACCTGGAGTTCACTGATTGAATAGACTGGTTGGCCTGAAAGCTCCAAGGGCCTGCCTGTCTCCACTTTTCTGCTGCCATCCCTGGCTTTTGTTTTTGTTTTTGTTTTGTTTTGTTTTTGAGCTGGAGATATGAACTCACTCTACCCATAGCGCTATTATCTCTCCTGGCAAAGCTCATGTATTTTGTACATGATCTTAGTTGCTGCCCACTATTTGCAGACATGGAGCCAATGGACACAGCAGCTTAATGCTACTTAAACACAACTACAGGCAAGTTTGTCTGGCAGGATATGGCTTAGATTTTGGTGTGAACTCCAAAAAAGTCAATGTACTTGGTTCCATCCCCATGGAATAACTACTGGGAGGTACTAAAGGCTTTTAGACGATAGGGCCTAATGGAGAATTATTTAATCACTGAAGTAATGCCCCCAGGAAGACTGTGGTACCCCATCCTCCTTTTTCTCTCTCAGCTTCGTTTCCTATGATGTGTTTTGCTCCAACATATTCTCCTGACATGATGTGATAGTCTTACCAGAGGTCCAAAGAAACAGGCCACTTAATCCTGGCCTAAATCCTCTAACACATAAAGCACCACAACCTTCTTCTCTATATAATTTAACTGCCTGAAGTATTTTATCTTTGCAATGTGACATTGCCTAATGTAGAAAAGCTATTTCCTTAGCTGTTTATGTATTTTCAAGTGGAAGAATCTTCTAAGTTATTTAAGAGTATAATGCCATTTTTTTATTTATTTGGCTTCCATGAAAGAATACATTTTCATTGTTTGACAGAATGGTCCTTTCTTTCTTTACTATGCTTTTTTGACACAACTATCATAGTGCAGGCATTGTTATCAGCACTGTTGATAGCATGGTATATTAGTCTGGATTTTGTGACTATAATGAAATGTCTGAGGCAGGATAATTTTATAAGGAAAAGAGATTTATATTGGCTCATAGTTCTAACCCAAGAGTTCCAGCCCACAATTAGTAATTTCCTTTGGAAGGCAGCTCCTAAGGTGGCATGGCATCTCAGCAAAACAACAATGTTTAATGCAGGAGTCATGTGAATTTTAATGCGGACAGGAGAAGTTGTGGCCCCCTATCTGGAAAAATAGATCCAGTCAGGGAAAATGGAGAAAATAATATCTTCTCTAACAGCACACTGGCATAAATGGTGTCACCCATGCAGAGACCTCCGAATACCTCTGACTGACTGTTCTGGACAGATGTATGTGTGTGTGTGTGTTTACATGTTTATGTTTACACATGTGTGTTTACATGTGCATACAGTGCATGTTTAAGTTCATGCAGGTGGGTACATACGTGCATGTGTGGAGGCCAGAGGTAATATTGGGTGTCTTCCTCACTCACTCTGCACCTTAATTTCTGGAACTGAGTCTCTTGTGAACCCGGAGCTCTTTATTCAGCTGGATCGGTTGCCAGCAAGCGCTAGGGAACTCCCCATCTCTCCCTCCTCAGTGCCAGGATTACAGACATGCACCACTGTGCCTGGTTATATACACTGGTCTGTCCTGGTGCTTCAACCTCCCAAACTCCATCCTCCAGCCAGGGATCTCAGAGTCTGACATCCCTGCGCGTGCTGAGTTCCTGTCTTCGGCCTCCTAAGATGAGCCTCTAGCCTACTCCTAAATTAGAAGCCACGTCCTGTGAGTGCTGACTTGGCAGGGGTAACACTGACATAATTTCACAAATAACGATGTTATCCGAGGCAAAAGTTGCATTAGATCAATTACCACTCTATTTCGGTGCCATCTCCCAGTGTTTATTTCAGCTTACCTATTTTTAAACCAAAGCTCTCAGGCTTCTCAGCCACAGCCATGAACCTTTCCAGTCCTTGCTCACGCTCGCCTTCTACTTTGAACCACAGAGAATGGCTTGAATAGGGGGGATGGCATGAGCACATCCCCCAACTCAACCTCTGCTCTCAGTTTCTTCAGTCTTCCAGTTGGGGTAGGTGGCTGTACTCAATGACATAGAGTCGGAATCTCAAGGCTGGAAAAGGAAAAGACAATCTGTGCTTATTTTAGAAGAATAAAAGCTCAACGGTGGCTAGACCAGGCAATACCTCTTACTAGAGAAGGGCTCTGGACAGGATGAGGCTGGATGATCAGAAGGAGACATCAAACCTAATTTGCTCACCCACATGGCTGGTGTTTGGGGCTGAATTGTTTTATGGTCACAGATTGAAACGTTGCATGTCTACGCCCTGGTATCAGAATGGGAAACTATTTTAGACAGAATCTTGATTTTAAAAAGAAGGAAATAAAAATGGGTTCATTAGGGTGGTTTGTCATTCAATAGGGTGTGTCTCCTTATAAAACCCTATAACGGCGTAGGGAACTGTGAGAAAGTAGGCATTGTTTGTTAAGTGTCTGTGTGCCCTCAAAATTAGCTTCAAGTATGATGGAAATCTCTCTCTGTCCTTCCCTCACTCTCTCTCTTTTTCTCTCTCTCTCTCTCTCCCTCCATCCTTCCCCTCTCTTCCTTCTCTCCCTCCCTCTTGGAGACCCACCAGGTGAAAATTATGTGATGCTGGCCTTCTCTACAAGCTGAAGAGCCCTATTCAGACATCGAATCAACTGACATCTTGACCTTAGACTTCTCAGCCTTCAGAACAGTGAGAAATAACATTCTGTTGTTTATAAATACTTAGCTCATCATATTTTATTACACTATCTCCAAAAGACTAAATGATCCCTTGACATGCCAAAGAAAGAAACCTAGAATAAACCCTTCCCCTTAGCACTCAGCGGATAAATGCTGCCAATACCTTCATTTTAGACTAGCAGCCTCCACGACTTTGCCAGTGGCTCCTGGTGAAGCCACTCATACCTAGCTCAGCTAGGTCAGATCATCCTTGTGAAGAGTTAGTTTGGTCTTAGAAACCGCCACCAGAATGCTGTGCAGTTTGCTGAGGGACCCACAAGGAGAGCGCTTCTGTTTCTCTTTCCCCCTTCACCATCATGATCTCCACCTTTCTTATCCACCTTCCTCCTTACCCTACACAAAGGCCCCTGCATTGTGATGTCCTTTCTATCAAACGGGCATCGCAGAAGCATCGCTGGGGAAGGGGAAATGAGGATGCCATGGTAAAATGCCTGTGAAGTGCGGACATACACACATGCTCAATTGATGGAAGCCATGGGTGCCCTTCCTGGGTAACAAGGGCTTTAGATTATGCTTAGCCATGACAGATAATATTGGTAATGTGTGATTATGAACTGTTCTCAGTGAGTAATTTTTGCTGGCAAAGAAAAGTTCTGTGAATTTCTGTCAGTCATTTATGTATGATTATTATGTGTGCACGCGCATGTGCCATGGTGTGTGCATGGGGGTCAGGCAGTTCTGTGGAGTCACTTGTCTTCTACTTTTAGGCCCTCAGTCTTGTAGAGCAAGCCCTCTTGCCCACTGAGCCATCTTGACAGCCCACTTCTTTTCTCCTATTGATAATTTTAAATATGAAAATAACAGGTGACCCAGAATGGTGCCGATGACTGTAATCAAACATTCGAGATGCTAATACAGGAGGGTTGCAAGCTTGTGGCTGACCTAAGATCTATAGCAGGTTCAGGATAGCAGAGCTTATATAACAACATCCTCTCCAAAAATGCTTCTCAAAACCACCACGGACCAGGAAATACTAGGTTGATAGTAGTTTTGTCAGTGAATTGTTGTGTTTTGAGCCTCATTCCACACTGTGCATTCCCCCATGCTGGACTATCCCTTCGCATGCTATAATTCATGGTGTAGATTGTCCTGACACTCCATTGTGGAGATAAGGAAATCCACAGACAATAGCAGAGGCTGGTCTTGAATCCTGGTTCTTGAGGTCCTGGTGCTTGAGATACAGGTCCAATTTAGGTAACCCCTAAACTGGGTTTCTAGGACTGTGGCAACCTAGTACCACAGACTAGGATCGCTTGACATTGAAGGTGGTTTTCAAATTCTGGTTCTCCTGCATCCTAAGTGCTGGGATTACAGTCATGTACCACCATGCCCAGTTTAATTTTATCACTGACTATAGAGTCCTTCTCTTCTCATGAGCCCTCCTACAAGCCAGCTGTAGGGTATTGGCTTTGGCAGTCTTCCCTTGCTCACTTTTCCACAGATATTTCCAGAAGTGCTTTGAGATACATCCCCAGAAATAACAGACTATTTCCAACACCTCTCTTTGTCACTGAGCAGCTACTGGTCCCTCAATTAGTTTGGGGGGCTCAGTCACCTCATCTGAAAATGACACACTCTCAGGATCAAATGGGTGATTGTCCAGAGACTTCCTGGTCCCTGGTCAGCACTCAGTAATTGGTAGCTATAATTAGCTCCCTCCGAGGCTGAGAGATGTGAACGTATATCTGCCAAGGGTTCTGGGAATGTAGCCAACATCACCTCATCTCAGACATGAAATTTCTTCTCAGTCTTAAATTTGGATTCTACTCTATGATATATCTACATTTGTTTTAATGTAAAAGTAATGTGTTAAATTACCATTAGGGACAATGGAAAAAAAGCATAAGTGTTCTCTGCAACAGGCACCTCATTCTCCTGGGGTACAAGTCTGAGCTCAGACACGCTTGCTTGAAAGGACAAGGACCCTTTTTCTAGATGATTCTTGATGAAGGGTGATTTTGCCCATAGGCGAAATGCTGTAGAAAATATAAATATTGCTAATAATGCTTATTATAAAAAGCCTGTAATTATTAAGGTGGTTATTATTAACCCACTACCATATCAATAAAAGACACAGACACCTGTTGTATTTAAATAAGCCCTATTTTACCTGGAGCTGGGCAGATATCACCCCCTAATCTTCCTTGTTGCCTCTCAGCCCCACATTCCATGCCATTTGCTTTATTCTTTTCTATGTAGGCTACTTCCCATCTAATACCTCCATATATACTTGCACATGCTTTCTGTCTGGGCTGCTTTTCTAATATACTGATCCTCAAAGTTCCTCCTTCCAGCCCACAAGGTTCTTTACCTATTTCATGGTGACTCTGCTTCATTCTTTCTCCTCTACCTTTCTCTCTCCTTCCTGTGTGGGAGCCTTCTGTCCTCAAAGCCCCCAAACGTTAACTTTGCCTCTCACTTCTGCCCTGCCCAGATATGCAGGCCTTTTATTTAGACAATCAGGGATAATTTTGGAGGTAAGATTACACAGCAACTTTTGAAGTACGTGATTGTTTGCTCATAAGAGATAGCAAGCAGACCTCAGGGAGCAAAATAATTAACAATCAAATACAAAGCATCAGACCATGCTGTGACAGCTGAATTTCTAAGATGTTTGGAGCTGATACAGCTGTGGGTGGAGGTGCCACTGGGGTCTAGTGGGTGGAGGCCAGAGATCTTTGGAACACCTTTTGGTGCTCAGAGGCCCAGCTGTGACAAAAGGTTTCTAGGCACATGTGCCAACAGAGGTCAGGTTAAGAAACCCAGAAAGCTCTGCTGTCAGTGCAAGATTGGGCATGCTTGTGTTCCTTCATCATCCTTCTTCTCTTCCTACCTCTCTCTTCTCTCTCTTTTTCTTCTTTGCTGTACTTTTCTGTTCCCATCTCTCACCAGCTCTCTTACTGAGTTTTCCCTCCCTCCCTCCCTTCCTCTCTCCTTTTTTCCTTCCTTCCTTCTTTTCTTTCCCCTTTCCCCCACTTCCCCCTCTTCCCCTCACCTCTCTCACTTTCCTTTTATTTCTCTTCAGGTTTTTCCCATCTCTTTCTGATTCTTCCTTATTTCTCTTTGTGTGCCATTCTGCAGCTCCCTCTCCCTTCCTTGTGAGTCATTACTTCCTGCATGGAATCAGACTCAGGTCTTTGTACTTGCAAGGTCAGTACTTTACTGACCAGGCCATTTCTCCTCCCCCCCACCCGTTTCTAACATGTTCCATCCATCAAATTTCCTCTGCCTCCATCTCCCCAACTTCAAGTATTGTAGCTGTAATTGGGGGTTCCTACAACCCTTTAATCACAGGCAAACTGTGTTTGAGAAACCTTGCTTGCAATAGATATAGAAGAGATGGTGGCAACACAGGCCATTTCCACTGTGCTATCACCTACATCTCTTTAAATCAAATTAGTGACCAAACTCTTTCCTGGTCTGCTTCTACCCAAGGGTTGCCCAAGGTGACAGGATGGCTGCAGCAGGAGTTGTTACACACGAGGACAATGTCAGCTCCTCCATCTATTGAGAACATACCTGAAAATATATCCCTATATTTCCCTTAAGGTATGGTGTGTTGAAGAGAGAAGGGTATGTCAACATATTCTGTCCAAGCTGGATCCTGGGCAACATCATCTAACATCTAGTTGCACGGTTCTATGTGCAAGACACCCTCCAGGTTGTTTGCATATTTCTGGGCTTTCTGGTCATTGACAATCCACATGAATCTAAGATACGACACCTTTCAGACACTGCTACAGGCAATAGCGAAGAGATCCAGGCCCTCATATTGAGTATCTACTTTTACCTCTGTGACTGACCTCCAAAGGACAAGAGACCTTCACCCCCTTGAATGAGGCTCTTCCACATGGCATCAACCTGTGACAGGTCTGTCTTGGTTTGTACTCAGTCTCGCCAAAATTCTCACAGTTTTCATAGAATTTGAATTAAAGGATTAAAAACCTGATGAAAAACATTAAGATCAGAACAACCACCATAATCTAATAAGTCAGCTTTGACTGCAGTGTAAAGTTTAGGACATCAAGACACATGCTTACAGAGGCTATGTTAGCAGGAAAATGAAGCTGCCAAAGAGTAAGCCTCAAAGAGATAGGGATACATCTACCTCTCTGCATTCACATTCCTATACCCAGCATGGCTCCCCTGCATCCATGAACCAGGAAATCTCCTGCAGTGGATTGCAGAATCTGGATTCAGGGGCAAGTTCTAATACATGGTAATCATAGGTCTCCTACCCATTGACACCAACAGTTAAGTGGACTTTTATTTGTTTTTATTCTATTTTCCAATTGATTCATAGTGCCACGATAAGATTAGATGTTTCTAAGTAGCACATGACACAGATCCCAAGAGGAATGACAGTAAAACTTCTGCAGTGAGGGTTAGTCCAGAGTCAAGGAGACAGAAGAACTTACACTGGCTTTCAGCAGCAACTTAGATCCTGATGTGGGCAAGACAGGATGGGGAATCTACATTGACACCCTGCGCCATTTGTGTTTATGAGCAGTTGTTACTATAGTTAGGCACAAACCAAGTATACTTCTATATATAGGAGTGGTATCCAGTTTACCCAGCAGACACTCAGTCTGCATGGCAAAAGGCTCCAGGCTCCAAGATTCTGAAATTCTGCAGGAAGCAACTGAGGTTGACCAGTTGGCTGCTTGTTCTGAGTTTTTTGTTTGTTTGTTTGTTTGTTTTGTTTTGTTTTCATCAAGTTGCCTTTAATTTTATTAACATCTAAGAAAATGACAAGGGGTTGGAAAGATAGCAGAGCATCTAAGAGAACTTGCTGAGCATTTGTTACTTTTCCAGGAGACGGGGTTCAATTCCTAGCACCCACATAATTCAGCGGTTCAGTCATTTATAGGTCTAGTCCCAGACGATCCAATGTCCACTTCTGGCATTCTGACTGGTCACATATGTGTTGCACACACATAAATGCCAGCAAAACACACATACACATAAAATACTTTAAAAAGAAAATGACGAAGGGATTGGCAAACCAGAGTAAAAACTAAGAATGTTCTAGATATCAGTTATTCCCAAAGGCTAACTCTGTAGCTCCCCAGACCACCAGAAACTGTTGGATATGTTAAAGCACATGGGATCCTAAGCCAGACACACTGGTTTCAATGCTGAAGTGGTAGCTTACTGGACTTCAAGTCTCTGACTTGTGCTGAAAGGGCATCTTTAAAACATATTTCCAAATCACAGGTGAAGGAATGCATATTGAAGATGAGAGTCCAGGCCACGTGCAGGCATTTTTTAATTGTCAGTTACAACAAAGCCATTGTCTACATTATATGGAAGGTTCTCAACTCCTAGTAAGGAGTCCTAACTGCTTCTCTTGTCTTCTAATTTCTACAGCATGAGTCATTCAGAAAGAGATAAATGCTTAAAGCTATATAATATATGGTTTTGTTTATATAAAATGTTCAGAAAAGGCAAATCTAGAGGCAGAGAATTCAGTCACTTCTTTCCTATCTTCAGGTCTAAGTGTCAAAAGCTTGGCCCTCAGGTGATGATACTATTTTAGAAGTTTCTAGAATTATTAGAGATGGAGCATAGCTAGAGAAAATAGGTGTTTGAGATTGGATCTTCAAGAATAACTCATCTCTGACCACTTTCTATCACATTTCCTATACCTTATCTCCCATAAAGTTAGAATCTCCTTTTCTACCTGTTCAGACTCAGCAGAATGTAGATAAAAATTCTTTAAAAATAAATAAATAAGTAGTAACAAAAGTGGCAATATAGCAACCATTAACAATACATTAGTAATCTAGAGAAGACTTTGTGTTTGTATTTGAGCAGGTGAGATCACTCATGGCTATGCCTGTCAAGGCCTAAGATTGCTGTCAGGTGGCATCCAGTAGTATGACTGGAAGGAGGGGGGTGAGGTTCTTAATTTAGTGGAAGGAGGGGGGATGTGGTTCTCACCAAAGCTTGGGGTCACTGTTTCAGCTAGACTGGCTGACCAGTTAGTCCCCAGGATCTGCTCATCTCTGGCCCATGCCCTGGCACTGGTGCTGCTAGCATGAACCAATGAACCCAGCATTTTCACATGAGGATCTGATCTCAGATCTCTGGGTTTGCACAGCAAGCACTTTATCTCCTGAGCCATCTCCTCAGCCCTGTAGAGAATGTTTAAGGCATACCTTAGGAGGATCTACGAAAACACTGTGGCATTTTATTTATGAGGCAGGAGTGTCTTCTAATTTTTTTTTTAATCCAATGGGGTCCTGGAACCAATGTCCTGAGAATACTGAAGGATGAGTGTCTATTAATTGTTACTTGGGGGTTGAAATAGAAATGGGTACTAACTGTTAACGGGTATGTGTTTGTGGGTAATGAACATGTTTCCCAAATAGATTCAGTTGGATGGTCACACCACTCAGTAAATTTACTAAGCATCATTAAATTGTACTCTTTTTATTTTTATTTCATTTGTATTTGGGAAAAACAAATATCCATCAAGACATCCAAAAATGGGAAAGGTTTTAAGACCTCATGTTTTGTTGTTAGTGTTGTTTTGTATTTTTGAGTCAGGGTCTTCCTGGACGGCCTGGAACTTGTTACTATATAAACTCAGAGATCTGCTTGGCTCTGCCTCCCAGGATGCTAGGATTAAAGGTGTGTGCCACCACACCTTGATTAGAAGACGTTAGGATGACAATGCAGCCAGTCCTGATGAAACCTGACAGGCTAGGGTCAAATAGAAGGGAAGGAGGACCTCAACTATTAGTGGTCTAGGGGAGGGGCATAGGGGGAGAAGAAGGAGGGAGGGTGGGATTGGGAGGAGACCAGGGAGGGGGACACAGCCAGGATACAAAATGAATAAATTGTAATAAATGATTATAATAAATTGTACTCAGTGTAGATGAAGTGTGGTCTGTGCCTCATGCCTCAGTGAAGTTTTTTATTTTAAAGAAGATATGAATAGAGTGGATCACTGAATGACTCTGGTCCTATCTGCATCACCCCCCCACCCCAGTATGCTCACATGTTTCCCACAGGCTCCCTGACTGTTATCTCCGGTCTCAGGGTTCTGTGCTCAGGGGCTTCATTGAGTCACCAAACTTTACCCTGTCCACATTTGTCAGACAGACTTGAAGTAACAGTCAGTTGTTTTTCTTGACAGCACTCTCCCACCACTCTCCTGCCCTGGGGCACATTTGAAACTGTGTTCCCCTCATTTCTCCATTGTTCCTGAGCTCTACAAAGCTCTGGTTTCCATAGAACAATGGCCAACCCCTCCCTACCTCAATTCCCCACCTCCTGGCAGGTCTCTCCCATCAAATATGTGCTGTCTGCTTCAGATCTGTTGTTCAGTAGTAAAAATATACTGGAAATAAGTTGTTGACACAGTTCACACAGAAGGGAAGCCATAGCCTTGGAGGTCTGACTTCGGTTTTTGCTAGTGTGGAGTCTCAGCTCTACTTAGCATTTCTTGGGTTTTGCTCTGTGTCTGAACAGATTCAATGTGATCTCTCTCTGGCTAGACCACATGAAACCATACAGCGACAATGCAGCTGGATCCATTAGCAGAGGCATTGGCATGCAGAATATTTGTAATTATATGCCATTTTACAGAGAATGCCTAGTGTACCAAACAATTATAAACATTTGAACCAGGCTGAAATTTTAAAAAGAGAGGGGGGGTTCACTTACATTGACTAAGGCTTATCTACAAAGTAAGCATTTAGGGACAGGGTGGAAAAAACTCCGTTCTTGCTATCTGGGCGACATGAATCCCACATTTGTCAAATGGTACCAGCTACTCTACACATCTAATGGGCAGAAAGTGAAACAGACTATGCCTCACTTTGTCTGAATAAGTAAACTGGGTTGAGTGTCTCTCCCAAGTACTCATTAAACTAATTATCGAACCTTAGTAGAATGGATTGTGCGAGCTTCAGCGTGGAAGAGGGAACTATTTCATCCCATTTCCTTCCACATTAAGTGTGGGTTGGCTCATTGGGTTGAAGAGTGACTGATTTGGGGACTTGGAAGAGTTATTTAACCTCTCCCAAACTGGGTCCTGATGTGTGGAAAGGAGATGGAAACAGACATCCTTGGAAGACTACAATGCCATCAAAAGGATATCCTAAATTGCATGTGATTTAGAGGACCGTGGAAGCTGAAAACCGTAGCAGATGCTCACAAAATGCTTTGTTTTTCTCTCCTGTTGATACCTCCCCAGGGATGACACTATGGGTAGAAATTTGGTTCTATCAATCTATGAGAAGTAGAGCGTCCGTCAAGGCTAAAGTGACCATCCTTAGTCTGTTAGGGGTAGCACTCCAAGCATTGCAGTTGTATGGCATACCTATCACCATGCCTCCTTTCATGATCACGGCAGACATTACCAATTGATCATTGATCTTTTCATTTGAGTTTAACTACAGTGTAAACGCTGAACCTCAAAACCACCACTATAAAGTGATCAAATTTGGCAAGCAGGATGGAAGTTACTGCCAGCTTCCTGTGTACACTTAGGGACAATGGAGCCTAGGGCAATATCTTCCTCTCAATAAACACTGAGTAAAAAGATGAGTAAGGAAGAGATGTAATGAGATTATTGAATGCTGTGTTCATTGACCTCTTCATTAGACAAGCTTGTTCAAAGATCAATCCCTAATTTTTGAAAGCCCCCACCCCCAAGTTGTGGGTCTTTGCTTAGTAGTTCCTGAACTGCTTATAAGTTTAAGTACCAAAGAGCCTCCTCTGAGACATACATGTTGAGAAGATTTCATCTTGGGAGATAAAAACTCTCAGGTTGCATCATTTTTGTCTAGTCCTGATTCTTCAAGATTTCCTGGAAACATAAGCTACCTGAAAAGCTCATTCCCACAATGAAGGAGAAAGTCTTAATTGATAGCATGGAGACAACTATTTTCTGGCCAGGAAGCACATCTCAAAGCTGTAAGTCCGGCATCGGCAACTGAGCTGTAATACCAAACCTGGTGGTGATCTCCTTAGAAAATTGGTTTTAGCTGTGTGGATGACTGCCCTCAAAGCAGAGAGCCCAGCATCAGACACCAAGGCTGCAATCGCAAGCAGCCCACACTATTAATCACAGGGAGATTGAGTCTTGCTTCAGCGTTTGCCTTCTGCAGACTTCAAGGTATTAATGCTGTTTACACAATTGTAAAAGTTAAACTCATGTCTCCTAAATGAAGAGAAGATGGAAGAACAAACAAAATCATGCAGAAAGCCCCATTACCCAAAGATGATGTTAAAATATGGGGTAATTTTCCTCTTGTCATCACCCCATGCATATTTTAGGTTGTAAAGTATGCAAACATTATATCTCTTGGAAGGGGATTGGTTTACAAATTTTCATTCCATGACATAACATTGCCAATGTTTTTGCAAATTCACTGAATGTTGGTTGTTGCAAAAATGTTCCAATTAATTGACAAATCATAACGTACTTAATCATGAAGCTGTACTCTTCAAAGTTGGAGTGAATCTTGTTTTACCACAGTGCAAAGATGCTGTACTGACTGTCTGCCAGTAAAGTTTTTCCATCTCAATGTGGAGTGTTTCGTTGGTAAGTGTTTGATAAGTCACATTCTTACACAGATGACAGATGATAGATAGATAGATAGATAGATAGATAGATAGATAGATAAATGGATAGATAGATGGATAGATAGATTGATGATAGCAATAGATATGATAGATGGAGTTATTGGTGTAGATAGTAGATAGACATAAATATGCAGAGAGATGAATACATAGACACATAGGTATTCTATGACAAGAAGCCAGGTCAACTAACTCTCATACACATTTTACCAGATCAAGGTGTCGCTTTAACCTCCCACAGGTCCCTTCAGGTCATGAATTTTAAACAAACTTTAACTTCCTATAGAGAAGCACACTTCCTTCTTTGCTCCCAAACACTAAGTTTGTTTGTTTGTTTCTGAGGCAGAATTGCCTGGCCACACTGGACGGCAGTGGTCACCTCCTTCAGCACTGCTGGAGAGTACTTTGCTACACAGAGGTTCCTGTCAAAGCCAGCTTCGACAAAGAGGCATTTCTATTATCCTACAGAAGAACTGGGGAGGGGCCACTATCTAGCTCTGTGGGTGGCATTTTGTCCTTTCTGTCTATCCTTGGCACTCTTTTTGTTCAGTTCACAAATGACTTTGCCAGCAGTCAACACTTTCCTGTCTTTCTAGAAATAATGGAACTTTAAGAAAGTATCTCGCTAAGTGAAAACGCACCAGGGATAATACATATATATGCAATGTAAATATAGAGATGTAAATAAGATAAAGTAAGAAATAAAAATACTTCTCTAAGACTGCTTCTTGTCTCCAGAGACACCTACTCATCCCTACTAGCATCACCATGGCCAGTGCATTTATTTTGTACCCACTGTGTGCCTGAGACTGCCTAAATTATGGAGATATATCATTCTGCTCTTACAATACTTTGTCTTCATTCTAAAGTTAAGGAAACTCAAGCCATATCCATGCAAGAAGGACATACGAGGACTGAGTTTTCAATCTAGCATGACTGCACATTTAATTGCCAGGCCAGCCTTTGCTGGGGTAGGCAAATGCAGCCTGAGCTTTTAGACAGTGGCAGCTCACTGGTATCCCATTTAGATTTCTGACAATTGACCTGTTTGAAAGGATAGGCCCCAATTCTAGTGAAAAGACACCTGGGTCTTCAAGAGGGAAACGCTGTGTTTTACATATCGATTGTTACAAAACAAATGTGGGGTGGATAACACTCATATTTTAATGTCTTGATTGAGATATAATTTACATATGGTAAAGGTTCACCTGTTTCCTTGCATTGCAGAGTTATAAACCATCACTGCAGTCTCATTTTATAACCTCTAAAACAGCTACCTGTCCAATCACCTCCCTGTCCTCCTTCCTCTCTCCAGCCTCAGCAACCGCTACTGTAAGTCAGCCTCACTAGATTGCCTACTCTGGGTATCACACTAGCACGGTCTTTTGTGCCTGGCTTTTGTCTTTAGAATGCTGATTTTTTTTTTTTTTTTTTTGCGACTCCTGTACATTCTCACAAGCGGGGTAGTGTGGTTCTGTGCCTGTGATGCTTCATCTTTATGGCAGCTTGACGATTCTTAAAATTGCCATGGAAACATATCTTTGCAGGAGTCTGTAAGAAAGTTTCTAGGTTCAGTTAAAGAGGGAAGACCAACCCTAGGTGTGGGCAGCACCATCCCATGGGCTGGGGTCCTGGACTCAGTAAAGAGGAGACGGTGAGCTGAGCACCAGCGTCCATGTCTGTTAGCTGACTGACTGCTGAGGCAGTGTGACCAGCTGCCTCACGCTCCTGTCTCCACGCCTTCCCCACCGTGGACTACACCTCAGACCGTGAGCCAAAGCAAAGCCTTTCCTGGTTGTTTTGTCAGGGGTGTGTTGCACCAATAAGGCGGTAACTAAGACCGTGTCATCAGTGTTCTTAGCCTGCTGGGCATCTTTTTCATTTTTCTCTGGCCTGTGAGGGTCTGTGTGCTCAATGCCACCTTCTCCTTGCTCAAGCCTCCCAGGCCTCTCTGCTCCCAGTCACAGCCTATTTCCGAGGACCTTTTCCTGTTTCTTCTAAACGTGCCACTATTTAATATCTTACCCACAGCCAAGCCGTTAGTCCATCTGGGATTGTTTTACACAGCCCAGCATCGTGTTCTTCTGATGGAAAATCAGCTGGCAACGTATGTACTCAGAAAAGAAAGAAAAAAAAAAGTTCCCTTGCTTGATTCAAAGACTGCCTTCAGGTTCCCTTACAGGGATCCTAGATTTTCTTGTATCTAAGCCTATGATGCCATATTTGTAGGTTATGTTTGACTTCATAATACATTTTGATTTATGCTAAAATGATATATAGTATAATGTAAAATATAGTATTATATGTATTAATATAACATATAGCACAGTGCTTTCTGATGCATGTTAATATATACCATCCATATTGATGTATAGGATAATACATTCTAATGCATATCAATATACAGTAAAATGAGTAGTTATATAATACATTGCATAATGCTTTCTGATGCTTATTAATATAATATATTATACATATTAATATAATATATAACAAATGCATTTTGATACATGAACATAGTTGCCTTTTATATTCATATATATATATATATATATATATATATATATATATATATATGTCTACAAGCTTAGTAATTCCAAGGCAATTCCTTTTGTACTTGATGAATTCAATACCCTACTTCCCCTTTCTACCATGAAAAATAAATATCAGTATTTTAATTGGTGTTGGAATTTCAAGATAGTTTGACAGATTTGTTTTTTAAATAGTTTTGCTTCTTAAACCACCTTCCCACTCAAGAAACAATATTTATTTTCATTTGAACAACATGCAATGATGTTTTGAAAATTATTTTTAGAGGTTTATTTCATATCAGTCCTGAGCTCTTCTTGTCTCCCTAAATTATACTGCATGCCTTGTATCTAGCTCTGTAGTGACTTCACTGTTTCTTCCATATCCACTTCAAGGACACCGCTGTTGGTAGAGAGGAAGGTTATTAGTGGTAGAGCCATCTAATTGTCTTGTTTCTTGTATTCCAACAAACACTGATTCTAGTCAGGCTACTCCTGCATCCTCCCTTCCTCCCTCCTTCCCTCTCCCCCTCCCTGCTTCTTTTCTGTCTTGAGAGACCATTGAGTTTCTTATTATATGAGCAAGCCATCAGCACAAAGAGAGCAGAACGATATAGCTTCTCCCGTGCTTACACTGGTCATTTTGTTTTCTTCCTTGGCGCATTTGCAAAAACTTCTGTGATTATTTAAAGATTGTAATTTTGCCGTTTTCAACAGAGTTTAGCTTAACAGCCTTCACTATATTGAAGTGATTTCCTTTTGTGAGTATTTTACTCTATGTCTTTTTAAATTTTTTTTATTTATTACAACTTATTCACTTTGTATCCCAGCTGTAGCCCCCTCCCAATCCTACCCTCCCTGCCTCTTCTCCCCCTGTGCCCCTTCCCTAGCCCACTGATAGGTGAGGACCTCCTCCCCTTCTCTCTGACCCTAGCCTATCAAGTCTCATCAGGACTGTCTGCATTGTCTTCCTCTGTGGCCTGGTAAGGCCGTTCTCCCCTTCAGGAGGAGGTGATCAAAGAGTAAAACACTGATTTTATGTCAGAAATAGTTCTTGTTCCCCTTACTAGGGTACCCACCTGGACACTGAGCTGCCAGGGGTTACATCTGTGCAGGGGTTCTAGGTTATCTCCATGCATGATCCTTGGTTGTATCAGTCTCAGAAAAGACCTCTGGGCCCAGATTTTTGGTTTTATTGCTCTCCTTGTGGAACTCCTGTCCCCTCCAGGTCTTTCTAGTTCCTTTTTTCATAAGATTCCCATGTCTTGTTAGATATGACTGTCACATGGCCAAGCAGCTTCTTGGCTTCCTCTTTCACATAGCAACATCATCATGGCTTTCACTGAGACCTTACCTGATCCAAACCAGTGTTGAATTCCTAATATTCTTAGAGCAGCCTCTGTGTAGTTGTTACACACTATTCCTTTAATTGAGAGGTTTGTTTCTATTCTTAGGTAAAATTTATTTCCTGTTGTTGGTGCTGGAACTGCGCGCGCGCGCGCGCGTGTGCGTGTGCGTGTGCGTGTGTGTGTGTGTGTGTGTGTGTGTGTGTTAGAAGTGAGGATCTTCCGCACACCAGACTAATTCTGTCACTAGACAGGTGCTCTGCCTGAGCCTCATCCACTAGACTTTGTTTGAACTGAGGATCTCAGTAGTGCTTTCTGTGGTGTAGGTTCTGAGTCCTGGCTTGTCTACAGGAGAGCTGCATGGAGGCCACTTCCCTGACACCCTGGGCAGAGCTAGTGGGAACTGCCAGAGTAGGAGCTGGAATATTACCAGTTTCCAAAACTCACCAGAGGAACGTGTAATGCCATCAGGTTGGAGGGCCCTGTGTGGGATTCGGAAATATCAAATAGCAGTGGAGACCTCTTGTTTATACACAGTGATATGCCACTCACCTTATCTGTGATGCTAGAACTTTTTCAAGGATGAATCTTGCTTCTCTTTTTAGTGACTTCTTCCTTCAAATTTTCTGCCTTGCCTTGAGTCATGTTTTTTATTTCTTTAAAGAAATTAGCCATTTAGGTGGTCAGATGACAGACTGGCCATAAAACTGCAGGCAGCTCTCCCTCTCCTCTTTCCCTTCAGGTCTGAGATTTCCATTACCTTCTTTTTGACATAACAATGTTGCTTTTGTTCTAAATTAGATTTGTGAGGAGTCAGTCCTGTATTCTTATTTTTTTTTTAACAAAACAAAACAAAAAAATAAACCAAGCTTTTCAGAAGGCTGTGGAATGCAGTGCTTGTCTCTGAAGTGCAAGACATTCCCACTTCACAATATATAAACAAACAACGAATGAACATTCAACAAAAGGCTTTGCATCTACCTCCTTCCTCTGCCATAGTTTAGACTTACTATTTCTACTGTTAGGTTTGGGTGAGAAAGTGTTTCAGCCACTCTTATCCATAGTGGCCTCCTTCTCTACCTCTGCAGCTGCTTTAGAAGGGATGGCATCTGTGGAGATGCTGCCTTAGAGTATTCTCACTAATCCAGAGGAACTTTACCAAGCACTCTAAGCAATGGGGGTGGAAGGGGGAGAAGATGGCACATCTCATATGATGGAACCATTAAGGGGTAGAAACTTTGCCATTGCCCTGTCATCCAGGAGTCAGATGAACCTGGAAACCAGTGTGAACTATGAGCTACATACCAACCTTGTGGCTTGAGTCTGCCCCTGAGGCCCCTGCTCTGCCATGTATTCAAAGCTCTCCCAGAACCCCACAGGCTGTCTTTGGCAGTGTTAAGAAGTCCCAGACACAAGTTTACATTCCCACCAGCAGTGGAGGAAGGTTCCCTTTCTTCACATCCTCTCCAGCACTCAAGCGTTGTCACTTGAGTTTTTTATCTTAGCCATTCTGATACGTGTAAGGTGAAACCTCAGGATCATTTTGATTTGCATTTCCCTGATGACAAAGGATTTTGAACATTTCTTTAAAGTGTTTCTCTGCCATTTGATATTCCTCTATTGATAATTCTTTGTTTAGTTCTGTACCCCATTTTTTTACTTGGTTTGTTGGTGTTTAACTTCTTAAGTTCTTTATATATTCTGGATATTAGACCTCTGTCAGATATAGGGTTGGTGAAGATCCTTTCCCAATTGGTTGGTTGTCATTTTGTTACAGAAGCTTTGCATCTGGTGCTTTCTCAGAAAACTAGGAATAGTGCGCGACCTTAAGATCCAGCTATACCACTCCTAGGCATATATCCAAAATATGCTCAACTATACAACAAGGTTCAATCATGTTCGTAGCAGCTCTATTCATAATAGCCAGAATGTGGAAACAACCTAGATGTCCCTCAATGGAGGAATAGATACAGAAATTGTGGTACATTTACACAATGGAATACTACCCAGCTATCAAAAACAAGGAAATCATGAAATTTGCAGGCAAATGGTGGGAACTAGAAAAGATCATCTTGAGTGAGGTAGTCCAGAAGCAGAAAGACACACATGGTATATACTCATTCATAAGTGGCTATTAGACATATAAAATAAGATAAGCATACTAAAATCTATACTCCTAAACAAGCTAAACAACAAGGAAGAGGGTAGGGAAGATGCTCAATGCTCTTTCAGAAGAGCAAACGTGATAGACATCAGAAGCAGGAGAAGACAGGGAACAGGACAGAACCCTACCACAGACAGCTTCTGAAAGACCCTACGGATCAAGATATTGAAGCAGAGGCTGAGAGTCATAGCCAAACTTTGGGCAGAATGCATGGAATTTTAGGAAAGAAGGGGGAGATAGAAAGACCTGGAGGGGACAGGAGCTCCAAAAAGAGACCAACAGAGCCAAAAGAAAAAACAACAACAACAACAACAACAAAAAACTGGGCCCTGGGGGCCCTGCAAAGACTGATACCCTAACCAAGGACCATGCATGGAGAGGACCTAAACCCCTGCTCAGATGTAGCCCATGGCAGCTCAGTCTCCAAGTGGGTTCCCTAGTAAGGGGAGCAGGGGCTGTCTCTGGCATGAACTCAATAGCAAGCTCTCTGATGACCTCCCCCTGGGGTTGCAGCCTTGCCAGGCCACAGAGGAAGACAATGTAGCCAGTCCTGATGAGACCTTATAGGCTAGGGTCAGGTGGAAGGAGAGGAGGTCCTCCCCTATTAGTGGACTAGGGAAGGGGCATAGGGGGAGAAGAGGATGGGAGGGCAGGATTAGGAGAAGACAGGAGGGAGCCACAGCTGAGATACAAAGTGAATAAATTGTAATAAATAATAATAACTAATAAAACAATTTACAAAAAGAAGTCCCAGATAAATCTCTCACTAAAAGGCATTCTGCCTTACTGTCACTTTTGAACCTCAAATTTCTGAAACCCTAACTTGATGGTGCTTCTCTCATTGTTGGCTTTCTGTCTAGAATTACTTTTACTTTGCTTTCGTGAGTGTTGTTAAGGATGACTTGTGTAAGATTGTATGTCTCAGATTTTATGTTGTTAAAAAAGTAAAACATTTCTAAAACCATTGGATTATGATCACAGAGAATTTAGCATAAGAAAAGTCCTGTTTATTGTACTTGTTGAGGTTTTCTTTCTGTCTGGCTGCATAATAAGACTTTATGATTAAAAGAACAGGCTATTTGCTCTCTGTTTGGTACCTCTGCCTCTCAGTGAATCTGGGGAATTGAGTTTGCAGGTTGCTCTTAGTGTATTCTTCATGTCCCTCCTCATTTTTATTTCTGTTTATCTACTTGCTGTGAAAAACAAGTGTATTGATTTCTTCAACTATGTATGTATTTATTTTATCAAGTTCTCATTGTTTTTCTAATAGTTTTCAGTCTGTGTGTGAGGCATCAGCAGAAGCTTGGTGCCATTGAAAGGGCTTTAAATATTCATTCATTCATTAATTCACTTAAGTCCCCTGACAATCCTAGGAGAAGGATTTGGTGTTCTCCATTCTTTGCACATGCAGAAAGGCATAGATATGAAAAGCTGTCCAAATTTTGAGCATAAACTGCTCACTAGGGTCTCACATGTTTGAACACTTGGCTTCTGCCTAATGGCTTTGTTAGAGAAGGTTGTGGAACCTTTGAAAATGGAGTCTTGTTGGAGCAAGTGGGTTACTAAAGACTGGCCTCGAGGTTCTGTAGTCCCACCCCAGCTGGTTGTGGAAGAGATGTGTACAGCCTGTTACATGTCTTTTTCACCACAGTGGAATGATATCTGAATCAACCCTTCCTCCCTTAAACTGCTTTTTGCTAAGCATTTGTTCACAGCAAGGCTCACAGATGGTGGCATTCTCAGCTGGGTGTTTTGCATCCTGAGCCTCGTCCTCAACCACAGCCCATGCCTGATACCCATGACAGGTGTGACCCTCCTGCCCATAGCCACCTCACTCCATGGTGAACATAGACTCTTTTTTATGTGACGTTTATGTGACTCTGACTGATGACACCCTCAGCTTTCTCTGGACTGTGGTAGAATACTTACAGTGGTTAGCATCAAGTACAGCAATGACTAAGGCAGAGGACGCCTGGTGACATGGACTGTGCAATCTAGGTAGTTCAGGCTATGGGAAAGATGGGAACACAGTCAAGCTGATTGGTGGTGCTGGCCCGGCTGCTAAGTCCACCAGTATGATCAGGAGCAGAGCCTAAAGAGACACAGACCTATCAGTAAAGGCAGGATGAGCAAACAGGGCAATGCTAGAGGGGAAACATCCTTCTAGTGTTTTCCAAAGGTGATAAAAAAGCGAGCATAAAGAATAGCATGAGAAAAGAGATCGTGAACTGTAAAAGTTGCAGGGTTCCTGGCTGTTTCTGTCTATCTGGCTTACCACCTGTGTTCTCTTGGTCACAGAGTGGCTGCTGAAATTCCCCCTGTACACTCTATATTCTAGCTAGAAGCAATGGAAACGAGAAGGGGCAAGGGAGAACGGATCCCAGCGTATCTAATGCCTTCATCTGGAAGTATTTCTTGGGAGTTTTATCACTGGTTCCTTCTAACCAGAACACTGATAACCATTACTTTTATCTTGGGCACACAATCAATCCAAAGAGTATACAATCAGAGCATACCACCAAACAGGAAAGGAGGAATGAGTACTGATGACATATCAAAGAGCTTTCCAGAAAATTCCTGAAGCCTTTTTGGAATGTAGTCCTTGGGTATAAGAGACTCCTGAGTCTCCGAGGGAATCAGCAGTTGGTGCAGGACAAGCTGATTTGGGGGTGAAGAACAGAGGCTGCAGATCAGATGGGGAAGCAATTTGGGGTTTACAGGACTGAGCTTGACCACAGCAGACGCAGGGCTGGACAGCACCACCTGGAGCAGAAGGAGCGTTGGAGTGGCTGAGGCGGCAGGAGAAGTGAGTCAGATAAAGGGGGATCTGGATAAAGCAGAACTAAAGCATAGCACGCCAGGTGCTTCCTGTCCTTTGTTGGTAAGCTAGAACAGAGTGTGCGCACTCGCAGGCGTGACCAGTGTTTGCTACTCTGTGGGTTCTTCTTTCTTCCACCCTTCTCCACCCCTTTTCTTTTTTCCTTTCAACCCCTTAACTCTAGATATAAAGAGATCCCTGAATAAACTCAGGGGCCCTTACACTACTTTCTGCTATTAAGGGCCTCAAGCTCTTCGGGAAAAGTTTCATCTTCACTGTCAGGATATCTAATTTCTTCTTATTATTTCTTCTTTGTATACAACTACTTAACAAGCCACAATCAACAGCAACCAACAACCCACCAAAAACCACTCCATCTCTCAGGGCTCTAGCATTTCTGTGCCTTCTAAAGAGTCCCCCGAAAACCAAGTGTCACACAGCCTCAGCAACTATCTGCAGCTGGCAAAGCCACGCCTCTGCTAGA
This sequence comes from Psammomys obesus, assembly GCF_907164565.1. Taxonomy (NCBI): domain Eukaryota; kingdom Metazoa; phylum Chordata; class Mammalia; order Rodentia; family Muridae; genus Psammomys; species Psammomys obesus. The sequence goes on along the minus strand of NW_026596088.1, from coordinate 10,008,034 downwards.
GTATGAGGCAAATCATAGTTGGTTGCTGCAAAGCAGCCCCATACCCCACACCTGGGGTTAAAGCCAAAACATATTCTTAAAATATTGTATGTGTGCGCGTGTGTGTGTGTTTTTTTTTTTTTTTAAAAAAAAACACCAAAATTCTAAAATTCTCATTATGTGTGTGTGGGAATGTGTGTGTGCATGTTTCTGTGTGTGCAAGCACATGTGTTCATGTGTACCTGTGTGTATAATATGTGTGCATATGTGTGTACATGTGTGTATGTGTAGCACAGAGGACAACCTCTCCCCCCCCCACCCCGAAGCTTTCATCACCTTGTTTTTTTTGAGACAGGGTCTTTTACTAGTCTCTAACTCACTGATTAAGTTAGACTGGTTGGCCAGCAAGTCCCAGAGATCCACCTGTCTCTGCCTTGATGGTACTGGCTGGGATTCTGGACATACACATCACTGTGCCCCATTTTTTTTTTATGTGGGTGCTAGGGCTCAAACTCAGGTCCCAACAGTTGCCTAGAAAACATTTTGTGGACTGAGTTATCTTTCCAAGCCCAAGCTGGTTTATTATATCTTTTCCCTTATTTTTTAAATTCCCCCCCCAAACCACTTCATAGCTCTTGATATGTCCTCACAAGTAGCTAGATTTTTATTAATCATTGTTTGAGAAAATCCCAACCATGGAAGTCCAATGAACATAGCAATAGCCTTCACTTATAGATCCCAAGAGTGTTTTTAGGCTCTAGAAAAAAAAATAGACCTACAGTCACTGGCTCAGTCCATGGTGAATTTTGGAGGCATAAAAGGAGTCATCTTCTTGCAAGAACTACATCTCAAGGAAAAGGTGTGTGCCATTCCGGGGTCATTGCCTCCTGAGAACAGCCCTGTGTCTGGTGGGGACTTGGTCTACTCTGTCACTCTAGTGCGCATCTTCATCTTCCTTTCCTTCATTGCACTCAGCATTCTCCAACGCTGCTTGTTTACAAATGTACCTGCTTATCCTGATGCACCCGTCCCATTGGGTGCAAGATCCAAGCAATAAATGTCTTCTACGGTGCCTTATTCATGGTTGAGTTTCCACTAAGCCCTACCCTGGCTACCAAGGCTGTTCCCATTCAGTGTTTGCATAATTCCATGTGTTGAAATGTATTAGCCACTAGCAATGCTAAATAACTATGACCTCTCACCATCCATCATCATTCTTGGCCTTGGTGGTTGAATTAGATAGGGGTTGCAGAGAAACAAAACAGGTAGGATGGGCAAAGGGGATTCATTGGACTGGCTTACACCACAGGGGCAAGATAACTAAATGATGTCTGAGTGCTGGACATTCTTGCGGTTGCTCAACACACAAGGCTAGATGTTTGAGCAACCTCAGCCTGGCACTGAAGGCCTGGAGGCTTCCTGGAGAGCCGCTGATCTTCAGTGTATATTTAAAGGCCAAGACACTGGGCTCTGACGTCAGGAAACAACGCCGGCAGCAGCAAAGGGACAGATGCACTCACCGGCATGCCTGGAGTCCCAGGAGCCAACTTTGGCACTGCATTTGTTTTAAAGGAAGCATCTCCCTGAGTCTAGATTGAGACATGGAAATAGGATCATTTGTTCCCCTCCCCACTTGTCATCATTGCCAGATTGTGAGACTTCACAGTGCCAAGTGCTGGTTTCAAACAAGTCTCAATCAAGGAGAGTGTTTCTCACTGTTCTTCCCTGGTGCGTGTTCCTTCCCCTCTTTTCCCTTCAGCTTCCCATAGCCACTGATGCTTGCGAACCCGTGAGCCTTCTTTTTGTATACCTCCACCTAGCATCCTGGTTTCTTGCTGTCTCCAGGTCTTGCCTGCAGGAAAACTGCTCACAGGAAAGTTATTTGCTTACTAGAGCGCCCTCTGCTGATGAAAGAATCCATGGAAACACATCCAGGGGTCGGCTGTTGATTGGTCTGCATGTGGTGGCTAACAGAAGCCACTTTCTTCCCTTGGGTGGGATGGGATGAAGGACAGAGCGTATCTACCCGCAGCGCACACTCTGTAGGGGCTTCTCTGCCCTGCTGCTTAGAACCCCTCTGGCTTTGGAACTGTGGGTTTTTGCTGGAAAGAGTCAGGAATCCTGGGGGTGGAGGTGATCCGTGCCGAGTCTCACGCTACCAAGCACATACAGGTGAGCCACCTGCTTCCAGCGTCTGTGTTGATGCAGAAGTGAAACCCAGGAAGGGTTTAGACAATTCTTTTGAAGAGCAAAGTCGGGTCAATGGGTAGCATTTGGGTAAAAACCAACTATAAAAACAAGAAGCAGACGTGACTGAGATTAAAACGGAAACCATATACCTCACTACATTTGACTGTTAGTCTGAAGTTTATTTAAATTCAGAAGGAGACTTGCGGAGCCCCGGCTCTACAGAACCCTAATGGCAGGAACAATTGGAAAGGACGGTAAATTTCTTTACTTGGTGATGAGGTTGTGGCCCAACTAACAGTCTTTCACCCTGCTCGGGCGAATCCCTCCACTTCACGTGAAATAGATGACACACTGTTGCGTGTAATGCCGCCATTTCTATGTCCCCTGGGAGACATGAGTCTTCTCTTCCTTTTTATACTTCACAATACTAAGGGTCAAAGATGGTGTGCAACCTGCTCCCAGATCACGAAATGGTATTTGAATGCCGAGATGGTATTTGAACCTGGGTCTGTGCCAGACTCCAATCACTACCTGCTTCATGTGGAAGAATACCTCTGGCTCATTGTACCTGCCCCCAGACCTGTAACTGACAGATGCTCACTCTGTATCCAGATTTCACCCAAGGCTTTGCACTGTACCAAGCAGCAGAGAGAGCAGAGGCAAAGAAATGATGCCAGAATCTACCCACAGAGATACTAGAGTGTCTCAGAGTCCTGATGTCACGCAGCCTCCTCCAGGCAGCCCTCTACAACTAACCCTTCTCCTCTTTGATGCACTTGGCCATTTAATTTTGATAGAAAGGAGCTCGCTGTGTACTTCAGGCTGGCCTCAAACTGGCATTTTTTTTTTACTTCATCTTTCAAGTGTGTGTGTGTGTGTGTGTGTGTGTGTGTGTGCCACCAAGCTGGGCTTTATGTGTCAGTCTGGATGCAAGAAGTTATTTGTGTGAGTTATTCCAGCTAACCCTTATGTGACAGTTCCCTTTATTTCAAGCCTCATTTTACAGATGAGGAAACTGAGGCATAGAACTTAACAACTGCGCAGCAGATGGGCTAGGGAGCTATGCCAGTCTGCAAAGAAGCTCTTTCCCCAGAGCCCACCTAAAATGTTGACCAGATAGGAAGCCCTGGGGAACTAGCGGCAGTTTATTCTGGGTAGGTGAGGCTTTTCTGAAACCTCCAGTCCAAAAATCAAAGAGAAGTAAACAACAACAAAAACTGAAAACTCACCCCTGAGGCTGCCTTCTGGCTTTCACATGAACAGACATACACAAGCATGTGTATATGCACACATTAAACCTGGGCAATCCAGTTTTCATCCATCTCATTCCCTCCATGAACTGACCCTGGAATTGCTGTCAATGGCTTTTCTTGCTCTTCTGACCTGATGGACATTTCCTCAAGGGTGAAGACTGTCCCAATATTTTCCTTTGCAGTCACTAGTTCAGGACTGGGCACACCCAATAACTCAAAATGCTCAGGGACTAATCCAGCCTTCCATCCTTGAAGTGATGGAGAAACAAGATTTTTGGCAATTGGGGTGGTGGTGGGAATCCCACAAATCAGGCGAAACTTCCCTAGAGCTCTGGCTCCTGGGAGCCATAGCATGGGAGCTTAGGAACCATATTTAAAAAGAAAGATTCCTTGGGGAATCTTCATCATCTCCAGATTTTGCCTGCCCAGCAGGATGCATGCATGTAATAGGGTTCCATGTATCTCTGTGGAATGAAAAACTGAGCTTTGAAAATCCTGAGAACCTGAAATAAGGTGGGTGGAGCCACTTCGGGGTCTCAAGCAGGACCCTGGCCTCTGTCTAACAGATAAGGACCACCTGCCCTTTTACAGACAACTGAAAAATGAAAAGTCTTGTCCTCTTAATGCAGAGAAGCCATTTTTGTTTGGTATAGTTCAGCAAGCTTCGGGTACCTACCTTCTGGATCTTCCAGCTGACTGTATCTGCCATACTGAGATGGCTATTTTAGATACCCCAATTTGCACCAGCTCCTGGCTAACTCTTCTTCCATTCCATCTTTACCTCCCATTCACTCTAAAATGTTGGTAGGGCCAGCTATCTTAGAGCCAGAAGATAATCCCAAAAGCTACTTCAGGTAAAATTGCCCCCCAAACCTGTCAAATGAGCTGTTTACAGCATCTCTAACCTGACCAGGACAACTGAACTGAACCTCTTTCTTGCATGGCTTTTTTTTTTTTTTTTTTTTAATGAGTCAAGATAAACAACTGTGTTTCTCCAGGGATTTGGGCCTGGGATCTTTAACCTCAGTGCTGAAGCACTGGGGCCCCAAGGGAGCTGAATCACAGCCTGGGCTCTGGAGGACGGCTGTTAATTATGTCATGAGGAGGAAGCATAGGTCATTGCTGCTTCACAGGCAAAATGCAGAAGAGTTCATGAAACAAAGGTGCACTGGGGGCTGGGATACTCTCTGCAGCCCATGAAGAGCTTGGAGGCTGTTTTTCCACTGCCTCTGGCTATTCACTTAGCACTAAGAAACCTGAAGTCCTGGGAGGGGAGATGACTTGACCATGATAGGGGAAACTCAATGGAACGCGCATGGGTAGACAAGGGAGGTCACTCTCCTACACCTCCCTGCTTGCTCGCATTCACCTGGCTCTATGGAACCTCTGAACGGCTACCTGAATGGCTACAGAGATAACAGCTTTACCCTAAGGCCAGGGGTGAATCACGGAACCTTGGTTAGATTCACTTCCTTAGTCTGAATTAGAAATGAACTAAAGTTACAGCCAGTCTCAGGCACAGGAGTCAGGCCTGTTGTGCTGTTCCAATGTGAACACCTGTGGGAGACAGAGAGGAGAAAGGAAGTGGAAACTCTGCAGTGCTTGTTCTGGGTTGCTGACACGGTGCCTGGAATCAGCTCTCTGAGGTCACTAGTTATATGATCTAGTTAGGTTTATTTTTAGATTGTTTTATTACGTGGATTGTAAATATTCCCAACTGGTATGCGAATAAGAGGGGACCGGTGAGCCAGGGAGCTGCTTTTCCTCTACCGGCTCACTCGTGGTAGTGGGAAGGCATCTGTGTCTGGCTGCAGAGCTGGAAGGCAGGCCCTGGACTGGGCTTCAGAGTGTCAGGGCAGCAGGCTGGCCGGGCACACAAGCTCTCCCCTTAGCAACCTCATGAGCCGGCTGCCCCTTTGCAAATCTTTGTAGTGTGCTGACCACATTTCCTTCTGAGATGCCATGCCTGCATCTGGTTCCCCTGGCCTTCAAGTTCGCTGTAGCCAAGAGGCACCCTTAGTCACCTTGGGATCCTTGTACCTGGCCCCACATCTGACACTGGTCACTGCTCTGTGCAGTGGAAGGAAGGGTCCGTTTCTTGTCACTGTTTGCCTCATTCTCTGATAGATTCTGTACATAACCACTCTCTTCCCTCTAAGAACCAGGATGAAGTTCAGAAGGGCAAGAGATAAAGGACCAAGGATTCACCTTAAATCCACAACTCACTGACATACACATCAGTCCCAACCACGTGCAGACATTCATAGCTGCTGTGTATCAAAAGGGAAAGGTAGTAAAAGTAAGTCAGAGAGGGCTGGATGACTTCTGAGTTCAAAGAGATTATTCCTTCCATACTCTCATTGACAGAGGACAGAGGTCAAGGTCAAGGGGGCCAGTCTTGGTATCTCAAGGTCACCAACCAGGACAGGAGACTGCTTCTCCTTACAAAGCAAGGCTGGCCTCACCCAGCTCTGATCCTAGTGCCCTCAGCAAGTCAGACATCAGGATGGCTGGATGGAAACAAGGGAGTTAAAGGAGGCTCTGCGGCTGGGCAGACGCCTTTCAGTTTGTGGCCTGGGAGAGTTGGGAAACTCCTTTTGCCACCAAAGCACCGACTTGCCAGCTGGATTTGGAGGATGTTGGACTGTGAGTCCTTGGGGACCAGAGAAGTGAGTCAGTGAGCCCTGCATATTTGGTTGGCCCCTGGGGTGGGGGTTGACTCAGAAGTCACAGTGCTTGTGCTGATTAACCTAGGAGAGTCATTGAGAATCTCCTCCTCCTCCCCATCGCTTCAGTCAGTGATCCAGGAATCCCGGGGCTGCAAGAGCCCGGACCTGTGACACTCCTACGTTTCCTCCCATCACCACCAGGCAAGGTTTTCTCAGTGCAACCAAAGATCCCGGGACAGAAAACTCTGCGCCTCCTGCAACTCCGCCTCCAGCTTTCTGCCACGGGGAGCACAGGGTCTCAGGACCCCTCTTTCCCTCTTCCTGACCTCCGCAAGCCGAGCTGCCCTGTTGGCTCATTCGTCCCCCCACTTTCCCTCTCTCTACCTCGAGCACCGGCCTTTTCGCACCCCCACCTTGTTCCCACGACTGTTCTGGGGGTGCCTGTCCTCTCCCTTTGCCCCCACCCCCTCCCTCACCTTCTCCTCCCCACGCTGCCCTCGGCTCCTCCTCCAGGCCCCGCCCTCTGCTCAAGGCCCGCGTCCCTGGTGGCCCCTTCCCCAGCTCTAGTCCCCCTAGAGCCCGCCCTGAAACCCTGAGGGTGGGGTGGGGTGGGGACCCTGGCCCAGGGGAAGAAGACTAGTGTGGGGCCAGCTCCCTCCCCTAGCCGAGTCCCCGCGCGCGCGCGCCGCGCCCCCTCCGCGGCCTCCCCGCGCCCGCCTCCCGCCTTCCCCTCCTCCTGGTGACGTCCGGGTCCCTGCCCGTCTGAAAACTCCGCGCCGCGGCGGTGGAGGCGGCGGCGGCGGCGGCGGCGGCGGCCGAGGAGGAAAGGGAGGAGGAGGTGGTGGAGGAGAGGAGCAGGAGGAGGAGCAGCGGCGAGCCCGGGCGACGGCGGCGGGGCCCGAGCGCGGAGCCCCCGGCATAGAGCGCGCACTGGGGTGTCCCGGCACCCCGCTCGCCCCGGGCCGCCGCGGAAGATGGTGGCGGCGCCGTGCGCCCGGAGGCTGGCGCGGCGCTCGCACTCGGCACTGCTGGCGGCGCTCATGGTGCTGCTGCTGCAGACGCTGGTGGTGTGGAATTTCAGCAGCCTGGACTCCGGGGCTGGAGAGCGGCGGCGCGCGGGGGCAGCGGCGGGAGCAGCCGAGCAGCAGCAACAGCAGCCCGCGGCCCCGCGCCGGGAGCGCAGGGACCTGGCTGCCCATCCGCCCGCAGCCCGCGGAGGACCTGGAGGCCGAGCCGGCGGAGGAGGAGCACGGGGAGGCGGCCCCGGAGGAGCCCGCGCGCAGCAGCCTGCCAGCCGTGGGGCACTGGCCGCCCGGGCGAGGGTAAGGTGCCCTTTCGGAAGGGGGTCGCGAGCCGCGCGGACAGTGAGAGACAGATGGACTACCCTACCCACGCCTCTCACCGGTCCTGGCCACCCAAGTCCCGGTATCCGAAGGGACTCTGCGCCCTGGCCGCCCTGGCTGCCCTGGGCAGCTGCAGGGTCGTGCACTGAGCAGCGCTGCTCGGTGCGGAGTCTGAGGACCGCCCACTTGAGGTCTGGAAAGTGAGCTCCAGGGGAGACTCGCTTTCCTGGGGGTCCTGTCACTCTTGCTGGGCGCCCTACTTGCTCTCTGGGTGGGGGCGTTGATGCCTCACTCCCCACTGGAGTGCGTGCATCAGATCGTGACCGGATCCTCAGCCGATTCTCAGGGGTGGTTCTCCACGCAGCTTCTTTGGTCTGAGCTATTTGCTGTGGACTGAGAAGGGACCTGGAATGAGTGTCTCAGGTCCTCCACCACCTCCCTGGTACCCACATCAACAATGGGTCATGTGTTCCTGATCTGACTTAGGGTCCTGTTTTTCCCTTTCGGTGTCTGCTTCTCCTGTCTCCGCCTTCCTCAGTCCCTAACCTTGCCATTTCTCGCCCTCCCTGACTTCACCTTCTCTGGGATCTGCAGCTTCAGGATACTGCCCCTCGGTCCCAGCTGGCTGTCTCTGACTTGACCTGGGTGGCCCGTTGCACTTACTGTCCGTCTGTCCGCCTACACTATCACATCTCCCGGGTGTGCTTTGCCCTCCCGGGATGTGGACAGCCAGGGCTCTGAAACTGTTTTCCACGGTTCTTCTAGTGCCATCTGGCTGGCTGGCTAGGTGGGGCTTGTCTTTCTCCCCTGTCCTCAACTTCTTTGGGAGTATCTGTTTTACCTTTTTCTGAGCTAGGAGAGCAGGAGGTCTGAGTCCCTAACTATGGGACAGTGTCTCTTGCTCCGCGTGGGAATGAGCCGTCAGTCTGTCTGAGGGCTGGTGTGATATGCCATGTGACCGTCTGTCCATCATCCAGTTCCCTGCAGAGAATCGCCTAGCATCTAAAGGACAGTAGCCACCAGGGGGGTGTTTCCAAGGATCTGTAGAGAAGGAATAGTCCTTGTTATTGTTTGTCACTCCAGCTGGCAGCCCTTGCCGAAGACACTGCCTCGACACAGCTGTGTCAGATGTGCTTTCTGCTGTGCCCAAATTCTTTGGGGTTGTCTTGACCCTTGCTGCCTGAGTGCAGCCCTTTGTGTCTGTGGGGCTGAGACAGCCACAATCTGATGGCATTCTGGCTGCTCCGCAGCTACCAGAGAGAAGTCTTGCCCTCACCTGTGGTTAGAGTGGAGTGAGGCTTGTGCATGAGAACGTGAGCTTTGTCAACGTCCCCAAGTCAAGTCCTTCTTTACAGCCAAGGGGACTCAGGCAACCTACTGCGTTTGAGTGATCCTGTGTTCCGTCTAAAAAAAAAAAAAACAAACGCTATTACATGTTCTTTCTGAAACTGGAGACCTACTGGGAGGTGGGAGGGACTAAGAGCTCGTAGTGCTGGCCGGGAGGGAGTGGAGACAGGCAGGGTGAGGAGGACACCTTGGGACTCACCCACCTTCTGCAGATGGGGTTCAGGAGGTACTTTCAGGGTGCAGAGACCACCTGTTGAGATAAGTGAGAAGGGAAGGAAAGAAAGCAACTGCTGATTCCTTCCCAGGTCCCCGATGTTCTGAGCAGCGACCCACAACTCCTCCATGTGTGTGCTCAGCCAGGAGTGTTTTCCTCTCGTGTCCTAGTCCGGTCACGTCAGGTTTGGACTTGGAAAGGTGGGCGGCAGGATACCACTTTCCCCTTTAAATGTGTTTTGTAGATTTTCCGTCCTAGCAGCGGAGTTTCTGGGCTTGTCTGTGATTTTGCTTTTATCTGTAGGTTTGGGTATAACCTGTATCCTCCAATGTCACCATTTCTTCACCTTCTCATGTAGACATATATGCATATTGTTTTTCTTTTCTTTCTTTCTTTTCCTTTGTTTTTTCTTTTCTTTTTTTCTTTTTTCACTTTCGTATTCCTGGTAGTTGTCAACTGTCTGGTCCTGTTGCTCTTCCTGGTCTTGAGTTTTATGTCATATGCTTGTTACTTTCCTGTCTTCCTCTTTTCTCAAATGCATCCCCGGGGGGCTGCATTGTGCACAGGATGGCTACAGCTAGGGGTCTGTTTGTCCTCCTCAAGCTGTGCCCACCCCAGCCCCTGCCCTTCCATGGAGCTCAAGGAGACCAGAAGGGGGCAGGCTGTTCCCAAAGTCCACCAGTGCTGGAGCTTGGGATTCAGGCAGAGAGAGAGAGAGGGAGAGAGAGAGAGAGAGAGAGAGAGAGAGAGAGAGAGAGCCACAGACTGCCAACAATCACGGAGGCCCTCGCAACATGCCATTCATTTCTGGACCCTGCCTGGGCTGACTGTATGCATGATGCTTGGGAGGGCATTCAAGAGTGAGACACATACATGCATGGGCAAGCCTGGGAACACACACACACACACACACACACACACACTCACACACACACTCCCTGTGATTTTACCAGATGGATTCTGCAATTACCACAGAGGCATATGCTTGGACAGTGATGTTCATCTCTGTGCCCTGCTTTGTGGGTAGGCTGGGGTAGAGTAGGGTGAACAGTCATGACCTGGGTGGGTGGGTGGGTGGCAAAGAGAGTCAAACAGCTGTTATGGCTAGGGTGTTCCTTCATCCAGACCTGTCTGCTTCTCTTGGCTGCTCTGCCCTCTCCCTGCTTCTGAACTGTGAGCTTTTCATCTTTGGAGAGCAGCGTCTAGGTACAAAGCTTGTACCCGTGGCTGGGCGTTGGAGGCGCTTAAGGGAGGAAGGAGCATCTGGGTTTGTGGGCAGGCAGGCTCAGAGGGTGTGTTCGAGGACGCCAGTGAGATGGGCAAAGGTTTGTTAGCATCCTCCCCTTTTCCTCTCTCAGCCTCTTTGAGCTCTTCTGTGTTAGCCTGATGTAGATTACAGCTGAGTTCTGTCACGGGGAGTTTTCTCTGGGTCTCAATAAGAAATGGACTTTACTGTGGTCTTGGAATATAAAACAGAGAGCACTGAGCTGTAGATGAGGGGAAGTAGGAGGGCTGACAGCACTGTCAAGAAGATCAACCAGCAGAAGGTCTTCAATGTATTTGGGAGGAAATGAAATCTAGGCCTGTTAATGTCATACCTTCATTTTTCTTTTCCCTTGCTAGAGTCCCTATAGTCCTGCTGTTTATCACTTGTGCCCCAAGATACACTGTTACTCAGTTACTTAGTAAGTTTCCTTTAAGAAATCTAATTTTTTACTGTCCTCGCCTGCTATACACTTACAGTAGAATGGAGTTTTTTTTCTGTGATCTGAAGCCTTTGAAATACTGATTTCAGCAGAGATTCCTCATTCTTCGCATTACTCAGATAACTCTGGACTCAGATAACTCTCAGACATTAACAGTGACTTTCGAAGATGGTTCCAGTGCCACTGGAGGCAAAGCTTTTTTTTTTCCCCATCCAAATGTCTGCAGAGAGAGCAGAGTGTTTGATGGTTGATTTGTTTCCTCCACACTTCCAGTGAAATATTTTGTCTGAGAAAAGCATTACCTTTTGTATACAGAAGTGTGCATCCTTGAACAATGTTTATCTTGCTGCTGATATTGCCATCTGTTTAACCACATACTGGAAATGCTAAATAAAACACATATGTAATGGCAGAAATAGTTACATAATTTAATAATTAAGATAATAAATACAGGCTGTGTATCCATTACATGAAATACCTTGAATGAAGGAGTGTTTTAAAATTTGAATTTTGAAACATGTTTTTGAAATATTAGTATGTAAATAAAAAGATGTGGTGAAAGGTGGGACCCAAGATTAAACACATGAAATAATTAAACAAAATGATTATTTCTCTCTCTCTCTCTCTTTCTTTTCCCCTCTCCCTCCTTTCTCATCCTGCTCTTCTTCCTCTTCCTTCTGCTTTTTTTCTTCCTTTTCCTTTTGGTCCTTCTCCTTCTTCTTGTCTTGCTATGTAGCCCAGCCTGATGTCAAAGTCATGACTCTCCTGGGATTTCAGCTATATGTACCCACACTCGGCTTGAACAATTCATTTGTATGCTATTTATACCTTATATTCATGGCCTAAAGGTAATTTTGTACATTATTTGTGCCTGCATTTTAAATGTGACCTGTCATGAAGCAGGTTTAGAATTTTTCATTCATGATGTCTTGGCCATGCTTGGAAAATTTGCCTCCCGGAGCATTTAAGAAGTAGAACATTTCACGGGTCTATATGCTTATATGTGGTCACTTTCCTTCCATCCTAACACAGTTGGAGCCTTCTCTTTAGTGTATCGGCTCATTTAAAAAGTTCTTTATAAGCCTGGGTGATAAAATGCTTGCTAATTTTTAAACAGGAGGCCAACTGAGGCTTAACATTCTGGGAATTGTTTAGTTTTGATGCAAGTTCTTAACAGTAAAAAAAAAAAAAAAATTGTGACTTAAGTTAGCATAGAAAGTTGATATCAGTGTGTGTGTGTGTGTATGTGTGTGTGTGTGTCTTAGAATGCAAAATATCCTTAAGCCTCTCCCTGTAAAAAGACTCTACCTGTCCACTCTGAGATGCCTACAGTGAAAGGGGTTGTAAATCTATGTGCAGAGAATCCAAGCTGCCCCCACCAATGTAACTGTGCAAGGTGGGGTCCCCCCGGCCTTGAGATTACTGTTTGCAATATCACTCCCTTTCTCTCTTCCCCTTCGAATTCTGTGTGTGTGTGTGTTCTTGTGTATATATACATGTTCATGTGGGCATACAGACATGTGCATCTAAGGGTATGTGTACCTACGTGTACATGTGTACAAGAGGCCTAAGATCAATGTTGGGAAACCTTCCTCGTCATTGCCCAGCTTAATTTTTGAAACAAGGACTGTTGCTTGCCCGAAGCGCACTGATTCCACCAGGCTGGCTGACCGAGGAGCTCCAGGATCTGCCTGTCACCACCTCCTCAGTGCTGGGGTTATAGCTGCATCCCCCGTGCCCGGCTTTTCATTAGAGTACTAGCGTTCCAACGCAGGTCCTCATGTTTGTACTGTAAGCACGTTACAAGCTGAGTCATCGCCCAGCCTCACATCTCTTCCTTCCTGTCTTTTTCTTCTTTTTTTTTAAAGATTTTTTTTTTGTCTGCATTTATATCTGCACAGCAGCAGAGGGCATGAGGCCACACGAATCCACAGTCATAGCCGGTTTCGAGCTGCCATGTGGGTGCTGGGAATTGAACTCAGGATCTCAGGGAGAATGGCCCATGTATTTAACTGTGAAGCCACCTCGCTAGCCCACATCTTCATTTCTAATGACTATTTACCACAACAAAGTCAGAGACTTTGGGGAAAGTGAAATGAATAAGTAACAGATACCATCTGCAACAAACCCCAATTTAAAGGGACAGCAGAGAAGGGCGGTCTCTTGCTGCACCAGAAGCTCATTGATTCCGCTGGCCCACCAGTGAGCTCCAAGAATCTGTGGTTCACCACCTCCTTGCTGCTGCGATTATAGATGTGTTCTGCCATGCCTGGAGCACGTGATAGTCCCAACATAATTTTAAGAGTCAGTTGGATACCCTCTGATGCACAGATCCCTTGTGTCCATGGTCTGGGCAGGTCTTTCTCTCTCTGCTTCTCTGTAACTGGGCGCCACCCCCATGGCAGGAAGAGAGAGAAAGATACTGACTGACTTGTGAGGACTGGCTTTTGCTCTGCTTACACAGACCAGTATCATCTGGTCTCTCGGAAAGAAAGCCTAAAGTATTTGTAATAAACGTTTACCTGCACACAACAGATTTTGAGCAAAATTCTGCAGTGGAATGCCTCAGGGTTCGTTGGTGTGGACCACCTTGGAACAGGACAGAATGAAACAGAGAAAAGAATAACGTTTATTGAGTGCTGGCTGTATGTCTGAAATCATCTTGGTGTTTTTCATCTATTAAATTTCTTCCCACCCAATCCCCACCGTGTGTCTCTCTGTCTCCCTGTCAGTCCATTCATTCATCTACTATCCACTCATCAACTACATCTCTGGAAGCAAGATGTTCCATTACTTGTTTCATACAAAGTTGAACCTGAGAGTGCCCAACTAGGAATTGTTGTTCTTATGATTACTAGTTGTAGTGCAAGCATTAAAAAGGGCTCTGCGGATACCATCTTATTGTGTTACCTGACCCTGCCAGCACCATGGGACAAGACTGTTGCTCTGCTCATATAGATGAAGAAACAGGGAAGCAATCCTAGGCTGCTTCTTGCCCAGTGCTGCCCAGAGTTCTGAGCTCCTTGTCTGTGTGGCTTTTCAAAGCCCCCATGCAGTCATATGCTTCTTGAAAGTCATTTCCCCACTTTAACAGATTCCTAAAAATTTGCAGACTCTTGAAAAACCAGATCCCCAAAGAATGATGTTGTAAGTGGCAGAGCTGAGATTTGAACCCAGGCAGTTGACACTCTGAATGGTCTACTCTAAGTTCACTGCTGTCTAAGGCCTTGCAGAGGCTTTAATACCCCATAACTGCACTGATTCCAAAAAAATGTCAAACCCCAAAGGCAAGATTTCATTTTAGTGTCTTAAACTTTGGTTGCATATTCTGAAGGAGCCCAGTGAGGTGCTTTGACATGCACACAGAGCAAAAGAAAAGAAAACAACAAAGGCAATAGGTTTCTATAATCGAACAAATGAACCTATCCCTTATACCACGTGCCTACCCCTTGTTTGGTTGACAAGAGCACCAAAAACTACTCTTTCAACAAAATTCTCGCCTTTGATATTAATATGACAGAATGGGAAGCTCAGTCTTCCAGTCCCATTTTGGGTAGGTAGACTTGTTCATCCTGGTATCTTATGTTGTATCCTCTGCTGTGGATCCTGTCTGAAGACAGAATTTTGTGGCTCCAGAAAAGGAAGAGAAAAGTGTGGCCTCTAGTGACACAGCTTACAGAGAAACTAATCTGAGTCTTTCCCAGAAAAGGAGTCATGGATTCAGGGACGAGGGACAGGAGGATGTCCTGTAACATTTCCAGGCCAGTGGAAAGTGTCCTCCTCACTGTTCTTGCCACTCTCCTCTCCGGTTAAACCGCCCAGTGGTTATCTGTGGAGGAGCCCAGGGCCTGGGCCATTGAGCAAGAGTTATCTCTGTGAACACTCAGTCCATGTGGGTACTTCCTTCCTCTTGCAACAGGCATTACTTGTTTGCTTGCGGAAACTTTCCAGGCTTTGCCTCTGTGAGCTCTGTGGCTAGCCCATCTTTCCACCGTCAGCCAGGGAGTTGCAAAGAAGGTGGGTAGAGGTAGTGGGTGTCCCTGTAACCCGGGGAAAGGATCCCAGCACCAGTCAGTAGCAGAGTGCAGAGGTGCAGCCCTCCGACCAGATGGGGAAAGGTGGGAACTCATTTCCCATTAATTCTTTTGGGGTGTCTCCTCATCCACCCATGCCCCTTGAAGGCAATGAAGTGGATTTGTTCCTGCTGAAATCTGGCTTGCCCCAGTCAGGTGACCCTGGCTTATCTGGGCGTCTAATCCAGGCTAATGTGTCAGGGGGTGCTAATACATCGGTGTGCTAATACACATTTGTGTCTACTTGGGGAATCTTTCCTGTGAACTGGGGCTGTAAAGCCAAAGTTAATGTAATGGTTGGTTCCCTATGCCCGACCTGCTCAGATGGCGATGATGATGATGATGATGATGATGATGATGATGATGATGGTGGTGGTGCTGGGGACAGTAACTGGAATCCTTGACTATTTATCTGTACCAGAAATTGTGGATTGACTAGACAGTTCTACTCCTACTGAATCCTTTACAGCAGCCTGCAAGTGAAGGCTGGTGTCTCATCTCTGTTTTCACTGGTTAGAAATAGTAAGTTTGTGCAGTGAATTGGATGGAAGTTAAATATCTGAGAAGAGTCGAAACTAGGAGTTGAAGGGTGGTGACTACAAAGACTGCTTGAGCTCAGTCTGGTTCACTGTTGGTAAATCTTCTGTCTTTAGCCCCTATTTCCTCCTTCCTATTTATGCATACTTACATACATCTGTTCATCTATCCATCTGTCAATGCATCCATCTGATTATCCATGCATCCATCCATGAGTCTATCCATGTATCCACAAAAGAAAGAAAGAAAAAAGAAAGAAAGAATCCATCCACCATCCATCCATCCATCCATCCATCCATCCATCCATCCATCCTTCTATGCATCCATCTATCCAGTGCTCCAACGCCTCCCAGAGGCTGAGTGTAGCAGACAAGAGAGGGTTGGAGTTATAATCATAAGCAGCCAGCCAGTGGAAAATTCTTTTCTTCTGGGCTTGGATGAGAGATGAGCTCTTGCATATAAGAGGAAGTTGAAAATGAGGGAGACTCGGTGTCATCAAGGGGCCCCAAAGCTTTTGAATCTCCTGTCATTTCAGAACCTTCTGACTATATAGGGCTAATATCTGTTCCACCCATGAGGACTAAGCTCCTCCTCTTGTAGCTGAAAGGCTAAACCTAAAGACTAGTTATGTGTAGTCAGCCAAATGCAGCCTGAGAGACAGATTTTGTATCCTTTGTGATAGGGGCCAGCCTCTGACATTACCTTTACTCAGAAAGCACCATAGAGATGGATGGTGGGGCTCCTGTCTCAGAATGGGGTCTGGGGGAGCTTTTTATCTACTCTCCTTGATTGACTGAGTGATTGAATGAATGTATGAATGAATGAAACTCACTAGACGATGCATGCATTCCCAAGCTATCCACACTGATTCCCTGTTTGAGGGCCTGCTGTGTGTCAGGCGCTGTGTAAAATGTGGGAGGCTTTCTGCCAGCTATGGTTGGAACACAGGAGGATACACATGCAGATTAATCACAATGAGATGAAATTTAAGTTATTAAGGAGGGAAGGCAACAGTTGAGGTATTGGGGAAAGAAAGATGCTGTGTCTGGAGGAGAACTGAGTTTGGGATGGAGCAGTTTTGTTCTGCTCGTTTACTTTTGGGTCTTGTTTCACTTTCCTGGGCGGGGGAGGGGAGGGTGTATTTTGGAAGGATGCTTTTTGCTAGAGGAGTTCCAAACAGGCTGCAGGAATCCTAAAGAAGCTGCAGACAGGGATGTCAATTCACCAGGGATTTCAGGAGGGCTAACAGCTCTCACACAGAAGTTTGGGGGCTTGGGGTGTAGCTGGGCAGTAGAGTCCTTGCCTCACAGGCATAAGGCCCCGACTTTTATTCCTAGCACAGAAAAGGGGAAACAAATGTAAAGCTATCATAGCTGAGCACAAAGGGCTGCATCTATTCATGTCTGCATCCAAGTTTTGCAGTTGTTGATTTTTTTATGTTCATTTAAACTGCTCTGTGTTCCTCTTCTCTTTCATTCTCTCTCTTTCTCCCCCACCTTTCTCTATGTACAGTCTGACAAATGGTCATACACTGAGCACCCCCAAGACACCCACATTCAGACCAAGAAACAGCACCAGTAACATTTCTGGTGCACCCCTCCCCCACTTCTCGAGGGGCACATTTAAAAATACTGCTAATAGCTTTGTATTTTTAAAAATGACTGTAAGGGAGAATAGACACATTTAGCCAGGTTATCGAAATGTCAGCCTCGAGGCTCTTGTGGCTTCCCATGTGGATAACATGGCAAGTAAGTAGGAAGAAGTTATTTACCAGTCAGTAAGCAGCACCCTGCAAACCCCAGTCCTAACTGAACCCCAACTGGGTACGGTGAATGACTGTCAAAGAAGTGTCACATTTTGTAACTGTCGGTGATGCACCTGTTTGAGGACTGTTGGCTGTTCTGATGGTAGCTATGCTAAGGCTCTGGTGGTGGCCCAGTCATTCTGTAAAGTGCTTGCCACACAAGCATGAGGACATGAGTTCGATCCCCAGCTTTCACCTTAGAAAACAAACAAAAAAATAAGCAAAACAAAATAAAAAAAAATCTAAACAAACAAATCAGCCAGGTGTGGTAGTGTGCGTTTGCAATCCCTGTGCTGGGGAGGAAGAGGCAGTTGAATCCTTGGGGTTCTCTGACCATCCAGCCTAATAGGTAAGCTCAGGCCAGTGAGAAACTATTTAAAAGGTCATGGTGCCTGAGGAACAAAAGCTGGCGTTGTCCTCCTTACACACACACACACACACACACACACACACACACACACACACACACCACATCACCATGAACATGCACACACATAAATGAATACATAGCTGTGTTGTCTTGCTCTGAAGGCTTAAGGCAGACAGAGGGAGGACCTGGGCCTGATGGAAGGGAGTGCCCTCTCAGAGGGCTTTGGTGACCATGTTGTTTCTGCACATACTCACCTGGAGGCCTCCCAGGCAAGTTCTCCTTCACTTAGTTCCCAGCCCTTCCTGTGAGTCTCTGGGATCCGTGCCTCCTGTTGAATCCTTGTACTCTGGTCCGCTATGTATTGAACGTGAAATTAGGTGATGATGAATGGGTCCCCAGACAGAGTGGTAAATGGCCGCGTTCACTTAACTAGACGCCGAGATTCAGAGCCAGGGTAACAGAACCACCACACAGACGCCAGCAGCAACTGGAAAGGGCAATGGGGACACCCGATCATCTCTTGAGGAGGGAGGTGGGGAGTGAGGAAAGCCCAAGGACAGCAAGATCGTTTCACAGAGCCTCAGCACTCAACCACACTGGCGTTCATAAAATAAACAAAAGCTCTTGTAATGGAGAGCTCTGTGTGCATTATTTAAGGATAGTATTAAAATCAGCTTAGATGGATCAAGAATTATGGTGGTTACCTCATTAAGTACCGGTTCTTTGGGGATGTGGAAGCTACTCTTTCTATTTCCATCTCCACTGGTGAAATGGGGTTTTATAAATTAGAGATGTAATGGAAAATATTTATTTATTTATTTATTTATTTGTTTGTTTGTTTGTTTATTTCCTTTGCCTGGCTTCTAGCTGTTTTCTGTTTATTTGTTTGTATTTCTTCGTGGAGGACCAGGCTTTACAGATGTTCAGTATGAACATCATTGTCCCTCATTCACGCTCTTTTCATCTCTGGCTGGGAAGAGACAGCTGGTATCAAAGACACAGAGAGCCCCTTGGCCTGCAGGTGCCTCGACTCCAGGTTTCATGTGTGCCGCCCCCTTGCCTGGGTTTCTCCCAGCATCTCACTTCTTCTTATGCAGAAGGCAAAGAGAAGACAGTTTGAGGAGGGTGGGTTCAAGAGAGGGGGTTTAGCCAACACTGAATGGTTTGCAGGTGGGCCTGGCTTCTGTTGCTAACTCTTCCGCTGTGAGGAAGCTGTAGGCAGCTGGGGATTTTGGAAGGTGCATAACTGTCAGCCAGCAGCTGACAGGGGCTGGAGGAAGCTGGCTCCTTATTGGGGGGCGGTCGGGGAGGGGACAGTGTTCAAACACTGGAAAGTAGTGAGGAATGCAGAAGCCATGCCCTTCTGGCTTTCTGCTGGTGAGATACACACAGCACAACACTGTCTTCCCTCTCCCATCTCACCTCCTTCTCCTCTTCCTCCTTCAAGTGAAAGAAGCAGGTAATTTCTAACTATTGAGTTCGTAGCTAAAAATCACTGACTTCACATCGGCCTCGAAGCAGGAGTGCCTGCTACCTTTGGACTCTGCCCTTTGTTTCTGGAAGGGTGACAGTTTGAAGGAGGAAGGTGTGACTTTCCTTTCTGCAGGGACTTCCAGCTTGCCCTGGGGCCACCCTGCTTATCTGTGTCACTAGAAACCGCTGTTGGGGTTTGTGTGAGTTAACTTCCCTTTGCTGTGGTGAAATACCTCATGATTGACTACTGGAAGCCAGGGGAGATTGACTCCAGCTCAAGGGTTGGAACAGTTTCTAGCCCTGGCTTTCAGCTGCCATTGATCCCATGCTGGGACAGGAAAGCGCATTGAAAGGAGCTGCCCACCTCCACGTAGCCTAAAAGCAGAAAGAGGGTTGGCTGCTTGTCACTTAAAGCTTGTTCTAGCATGGCCCTGCCTCCTACAGACTCCACCCACTTAGGCTGAGCCATCAGCTTGGGATGGGCTTTTGTGGGCCATTTAACAGGATTTGAGTTAACGCTCACAGTAACACGCTAACAATTGCGGTTATCTGTTAAAAGTCAGTGTGTGCCATGCTAAGCGGAGTATCAGGGATTATCAGAGTTCAGTCATTTACAGCAGCCTTATCAAGCGGCTGCTGTGCCAACTCCTGTTTACTTATTTCCTGATCTTTATTTCTCTCAAGAGACTGAGGCCTGGGGAGAATAAAGAATTCCTCCAAGCTACTATACAAGTGACACTGGAACTTGGACTCAGGCAGTGTGACCTGGGAGCCTGTATGTAAAAATTCTGGGCTCTATAGAAACAGGTGTATGTGTGTGTGTGTGTGGGGGGGGGGTGTACATATGTTTGTATTTGGGTGTGGGTGTAGGCCTTAGGCCAATGTTGGGTGTTTACTAGCTCTCCTTGAACCTGGAGTTCTTTGATTCAGTACTCTGGCTGGCCAGGTAGACCCTGTTTCCTCTCCTTGCACTGGGATCACAGATGCGCTCTGACACACTCAGTTTTTATGTGCCGTGGTCCTCATGCTTGAACTGAAAGCTCTTCACCAACATCTCTGGTCGATGCTTTCAGCAAAGGAGTGTCTCTGAGCCATGTGCAAGATTTCTCTACTAGGAAGTTGTCCCTGTTCACCCATTGCCTGGATGGAACTCCTGAGACTGGGCACCAAGATCAAGCCAGGATGTGAAACCAGAGTGTGACTCACTGTTGCTAAATGGGAGGATTCGCACATTCAGACCTGACAGTCGGCTGTACTGAGACCCCCATCTGCACTGAGTCGGGCAGGGTGAGTGGCAGGCACCCTTCATCCACGGTGGGAGAGAGAAGTAACAGCCACGGTGTAATATTTTGATAAGATGCTGATTTGTATTAAAATAATAATTACAGCAATTATTACAGACTCGGATTTCAGGGAGACCCAGCTGCTTACAGAGAGAAAAATAATTAACCACGTATTCTCTGGGAATTGCATGGAAGGCAGGCCTGGCCCTTTCCCTCCCTGAGTGTCCAGCAGGGGTTTGGCTGCAGGTGGAAGGCTGTGTGTTTTGCCAGCTGCTGTTGATGTGAGTGGAATGGGTGGGTAGCAAAGGTCTAATGTAGTTGTCGCTGGTGACCAAGGAGTATGCCATCCCACAGATGCCCTTTAAATGGTGGCCCTGTCCTTCAGTCTATCAGATGGGTGTCACTTTAGACATCAACACAATATCAGCTGGAGAAAAAGAATTGAAACCTGTTTTTTGTTATTATTATTATTATTATTATTATTATTATTAAATAGTCCAAAAGACACTAGCCTCTGCTGGTACCTGGCCACAGTGAAGGATTCCTACCTAACTTAATTTGATCGTTGTGGTTCCGTCTATGAAGCATATTGGATTATAAGCTGCCTTGATTGCGAAGATGTGTTATAGATCTAACTTTTATTTACTTTCCTTCTCAGTTCTGGACATGGAACCCAGGGCTGGTACAGGCTTGGCAAGCCCTGTACCTTTGAGCTGCCTGTTCATGGGCCTTTAGCCTACTTAGTACCTATCCCTAGTTGGTAGTCATTAGAAATAGTGCTCCTATAAACATTCTTTAAAAAGAAATTGCTAAGTTAGAATTTATTTAATTATTTAGTGAGTGTGTGTGTGTGTGTATGTGTGAGAGAGAGACAGAATGCACAGAGCTCAGAACAACTTGCATGAGTCAGTTGCCTCCTTCCACCATGTAGGTGCCCAGGATAGAGCTGCGGTGGCCAGGCATGGTGGTATGCACCTTTATCTGCTGTGTTATCTCTCCATCTCTGCTTGAGCATTTTTGTGTGTGTCTTTGGTGAACATATAAGCATCAGTTAGATAAACATCCAATGAGAAAAATGGATTTACTCACTGTTTTGCTTTATTTTCTTTTTAAAATGGCTTGTTTGGAGACGAGCTTTAACTTTGAAACCTTACTTTCCCACCAAGGAGTGAAGGTTGGTGATAGGATCCTAGGTTGAAACCCCAGGAGGAGGCTTATGTCCATAATTAGTGTTGCAGAACAGGAATCCATACAACTGAGATGTATTAATTGATTACTGTTCAGGCTGTTGGGAGAACCCTGACATTGACTGTTTTGGGGAAGGATGCCATCATTTAATTTCTTATGCTGAAGTCATATGGTCCAGAAAGCTGTTATCTTTACTCAGCAAAACAGGTCTGGCAGAATTAGGCCTTTATTATTTTTTTCCTCTCCCCATCACTTTCTGCTTTGATTGACTTCTCTTTATCCCTAGCTGTTCTGGTATTCTCGCCGGGAAGCAGATGAGCACAGCCCTGCCTCCCTCATAAGATCTCTAGCCTGCAGTGGCATGTGTCATTTTACATTGAGACACTGCGCTGAAGCGTCCCTCCGGGGCCTGCATATGTTGAGGGCCGCAGAACATTAGAGCTCTGGCCTCCATCTGAGGACCTGACTTCCTGTGCAGTGTCAGCACTGTTTAGCAGCCCAGAATCTGCCTCGTTTTCTGAGCCCTGGTCGCTTTCCATTTACTGTCCCACTTCTGCAGCCACAGCTGCTGACAGGGTTGAGACAAGGATTCCCTTCGATCCCTGTCTTTCAGGTTTGCTTGGCGCTGGCTAAACACTATGACTTCATATTCTTTCCTGGGCTTGTTAAAGAAGCCTGTCACCTTTGTCTTGTAGCCAGCCCTCCCCAGCAGAGTTCCATCCTGGCTGTTTAAGAAACTTGGCCCCAGGTCCTGCTGCCTGCAATGAGAGGACTTTTCCTGTGTCTTGAGAGGATATGCTTGATGCGGGTTGTTGTTATTTTTGAAGGGGGGTGAAATACGGATTTTTGTTCTGGTAGTGGACATGAAATCCCATTTCAGCCACAATCTGTTACATTTGACTCAGTGTTGGGCAGTTTCAGTTGTAGTTTTTTTTATCTGGGTTAGGACCCTAGAATGTGGATTCCTAGATATGAAATACTAGTTTGGGTGGCTTTGTTCCCCTACTCTAGCTTTACAGTTTGTTTACTAAACCTTAACACTTTAGTATTCTTTATAAAGGTGTGTGTGTGTGTGTGTGTGTGTGTGTGTGTGTGTGAAGTGGGGGGAGAACATGGCACACATGTAGAAATCAGAGGACAACTTGCAAGAGTTCTGATTTGAGTTCTGGGAATTGAATTTAGGTCACCAGGCTTGGTGGCAAGTACCTTTACCTGATAAGCCATCTCATTAAACCTATGACTTCTTCTTTACCAAGACTACTTTCTGAGTAGGATGTGACAGTGCATGGTGTGAGTCTAACATTTGGGTGGTGGAGGCAGGAGAATAAGGACTTCAAGACCATCCTCTGCAATATATAGAATTTGAGGCTAGCTTGGGTTGTGCAAGACCTTGTCTCAAAACACAAGGATCTATTTCAAAAGAGGGAATCTGGTCTGTTCGTGGAATAGCGCGGTATTGGACATTTGCTTCCCCTAGAAATGCAAACTGATAAGCCGTTGCTTGGGCTGGGGATCTGGCTCAGCTGAGGCAGTGCTTGCCTAGCGTTCATACAGCCCTGGCTTTGATCGCTAGCTCTGCATCATGCAGGCATGGCAGCACATGTGTGCAATCTAGCACCTGAGTGGAAGAGGCAGGAGGACCAGAAGCTCAAGCCTATCCTTGGGTACATAGTTAACTGTGGGATGTCTTAGTTACTTTTTCATTGCTGTGATTAAACACTGCGATCAAGGCAACTTATGAGCTAAAGTGTTTAATTTGGGTTTATGGTTTGAGAGGGTTAGACTGCATGATGGTGGAGCAAAGGCATGGATAAGGCATGGCTACTGGAACAGCTTAGAGCTTATGCAAGTAGGAGGCAGAGAGGGCACACTAGAAATGGCACAAGTCTTTTGAAACCTCAAAGCTCATCCCTTCCCCCCAATGACACATTCCTTAAACAAGGCCACACCTCCTGATCCTTCCCAAACAGTTCCATCAACTGGAGACCAACTGTTGAAATATATGAGCATCTGGAGCCATTCTCATTCAAACAATCACAGAGGCCAACCTGGGTTACATCAGGCCCGAGCTATAAAAAACAAACAACAGCAGCAAAATCCTGTCTATGTCACTCTTATATCAATGAAGAAATCACATAGACCTTTCTGATGAAATGCAGTGGCTATGGGACCAGCTCTCATCCCAGCCTGACAGGTGAGGTTAACAGGGTGCCCAGAGGCAAATGCATAGCCCATTTTCAAGATAACTAAAATAGGAAAGGGGCAATTCCGAAATAAAAAGCAAAGCAGAAATGGGTGAACCAGGATCCAAATAAAGGAGTTTCAATTTATGAAAGCCCCTCATAGCTTGTGCCACTGGGATGCAAGCTGTTCGGTGATATTCCTATTTTCATTTTATTAAAAATTAGTTCCTTGTCCTGTTTTGTTAAACATCTTAGAAAATTAGGAGACTGGGGGGTGAGCCTTGAACACAGGAAGAGCTGACTTAGAAGACCATCATGTCCCTTAAGTCTTTACAGAGTTTCTTAGGAGTCTATTGCACCATCCTCCAACCAAACCATTTTTCCTCCTGCAGTAGCTTTGGGGGCCTCACTTTCCCTGCAGAAGGACCTCAACAGCACAGGCCTTTCCCTCCTTCATCCCCACATCAAAAGCTCCTGTGTCCTATACTGTGTCCCCACTTCTGTTCCTCTTTCCTTTCTTTCTCTCTCTCTTTTATTTTTCCTCCATACTCCCTTCCTTCTCACTTTCACCCTCCTCTTTCTTCTTTCTTTCTCTTATTTCCTGCCTCCCCCTCTATTTCCGCAGTACTGTAGATAGAACCCAGGGCTTCATTCATGCTCTATCAGTAAGCACTCTATATCAGGCTACATCTCAAGACCAAGACTCTGGGAACATTAACTGCTTGGCATGTGAGCGAAATAGCAGTTGCTACCTTTTTTCTGTATTTGAGACAGCCTCTCGTATAGACTGTGCTAGCCTTGAACTCACTCTGTAGCCAAGATTGGTCTCAGACTTGTGATCTTCCTCCTGAGTAGCTAAGATGGCAAGCCTGTGCCACCAGTCCAAGCTCTTCTGGGTATTTGTATTTGATAATGGCGTTCTGCCCACCCCAGCATGGTGTGGCTCCATGGAGGATCATGTGCCCAGCATGTGTAATGTCTGGGTTCCATCCCCATCGACACCGAGAGAGAGAGAGAGAGAGAGAGAGAGAGAGAGAGAGTGTATGTGTGTGTGTATGCATGTGCATGCACGCTCGAGTGACTGTGTGTGTGTATGTGTGTGTGTGTACGACCCAAACATCCTTTAGAGTCAACTCTTGCTGCATGGTTTCCTGTCAGCTCCTTGAATAGTCTGATTACATTTTGAGACTCTCCTTAGGACCCGGTGTATAGTACATTGATACTAATGTTGGGGGTGATTAATAATAATGATGATGGGGGGAGAAGATGGCTCAGTTGGTAGAGTGCTTGCCTAGCATGAATGAAGCTCTGGGTTCCATTCCCAGAAAGGCAGAAACTGGGCATGGCAGCACATGCTTGGAATCCCCGTATCTGGAGTGGAGGCAGGAGGACGAGAAGGTCAGAGTTGTTCTTGGCTACATAGTGAGTTTGAGGCCAGCCTGGGCTACATGAGATGTTTCACAGACAGAGGTAAGTAAGGAGAAGGGTGGGGTGGGATGACAGTATTAAGCTGGTCACATGCCAAGTGTTTTCAGTTAATGCTTCTGCCACCCTGTGATGTGACGGAAAACTGTTGTCCAGTGTGTGGATAGAGGAAGTGATTCTCAGAGGGGAAGTTACTCCAGCAGAGTCTCACAGCTGGCCAGGGGCAGGTCTGCATCACCCCTCGGCCTGGCACGGGGCCCATGTTCTTCACATCCCCGTCACTGGATGCTGAGTTCCCTCAGTGGGATTTGGGACTGGCTGGATAGAGGTGAACCTGGGGACGAATACTTACCCGGCCCCTCTGGCCTGTGATGGAGCATCTAGCCTGTTTGACCCTCCTCAATCTCTTTTTTTAAGTCTCCATCATGAAGGAATAATCCCTGGGTTCCTGAAAACAGGACAAGGGAGTTGCTGTGCCTGTGGTCAGAGCTGCCACCCCATCTGGGACCCACACTCCACTAGGCAGGCCTCTGTAGTGGGATGGAAAGTGAGAGGGGCCTGGACTCACAGTTTGGGGAATTCTGGTTGTGCCTGGCAGGGAAGAACTTCCTGGTGTGCGAAAGAAAGCACAAGTGTCATTTTTTTATACCATGCCACAATTTCT
The DNA here is from genome assembly GCF_907164565.1 of Psammomys obesus. NCBI lineage: Eukaryota > Metazoa > Chordata > Mammalia > Rodentia > Muridae > Psammomys > Psammomys obesus. Next base: position 9,982,333 of record NW_026596088.1, on the reverse strand, counting down.
CTATTCATCTCGGCTGGGGCACACAGTGCAGTGAAATGGGTAATGATAAGCACGAGACCTTTGAAACTTGGCTGCCTAAGTTCCAGTCCTGGCTCTGCCACTCAGCGGCTATGTGACCATAGAGACATGCGCTGGACCTCAGATGCCTCATCTGTAAAATGGGAGCACGGGGCCCACCTCCTGCAGAGGGTTCTGTGGAGAGATGAAGTGAGTGGACATTGTATTTTATTGAGCATGTTCCCAGACTTGTGTTCCACACTGTAAAGTGCTTATTTTTGTGGGTCTAGAGGTAAGGATGAGGAGATGCTTAGTGGATAGCTTTCCTAAGGTCTAGAATGAGTTTTCTGAGAGGCAGGCATTTCTTTTGCATCAGACCATACTCTTTTCCTGAGCTGCCTCTCACTAGGAATGGGACTCCTCACCTCAGCGGAGGTCCCCCAACTCCCACCCCTCCGTGTCTCAGTGAGGCTGTGCAATGTGCTGTACAGTTTTAAACACATCATGTTGTTAATTTGTTGTCTCAGCCCCTGGCGCCCAGAGCTTTCAAAGGGTCCCATTTCAGAGCCTGTCCTTATTTTCCAAGGGTTGAGGACTAGCCTCTCGATTTCTGGGATGAGGAAACGTTTCCGAAGACAGCCTTGCATTTTCCCACAGAAAGCACTAACGGTCCTTGCCAACTCTCAAGCGTCTCCGACCTCGAATTCGGCAGACTGACAGTGCAGTCCGGGCAATCCTCCCAATCTACCCCCGTTCTGCAGAACGCTGTGTTTTCACAGCCTGTGTGGTTCTATGCTATAGGTCCCAGACCCAGCCTGGCATAGGGGAGGGAATTCTGAGCCCTATTTCGCATTTGGATTGCATGGAGGTTAGACACTTTGCCCTAGAGCTGAGTGAGTCATACAGGCTGGGGCAGACCACGCCTAGGACATCTGCCCCTGGGGACTTCTCATTTGTCCCTGAGCCCTGTGCTGAGCTGGGCAGTGGAGGGTGGGCTTCAGAGGTTGTAAAGATGGCAGAAACAACACTGGGCCTCCTGGCAGCTTGAGCAGGGCTGTTGGGCAGAATCCAGAAACTCTCTTGCTGACAGTGACAGTCTATGAGTTTGCAGAGAAGCGGGGCCGTGAATAATTAATTGATCCCGCTAACTGAGTTGTGAAAAGCATTTTCGGAGAGTCCTAGCTGCAGGTTCTCTGGGGAAGGAGACAAGAGGAGTAGGTGGGAATGAGCCTGCCTTCTCCTTCAGTCCAGGGATCCTGAATCCCTTCATGTGTGGTCTAGGAAACCAGGCTGTGGCCCCTAAGCTTGACAACTGTTTGGTTGGCCCAGCTCTGGGAACCCTGTGGGCAGCTGGGCCCTGGCTGGGTAGGGCTGTTGCCACAGAGGGTTGTTGAGTCTCCATCTTGGGTCTCAGGTTATGTAGTTCTGAGGGACCCTGCGTCTTTAGCGGGGAGACCTGAAGAGGTTCCACCTGAGCAGCTGAAGAAGCTGGAGGAGACATGTTTCAGGAAGCCGACCTGACCTTTGAGATCTTCTGATTCACTGTGGCTGCTGAATGTGGCCGTCTGGGCTTCATAAGCCTGCTTTGTGTCTGAGCAGGCAGCACTAGCCGCTCTGTAGGAATCAAGAGCCACAGCTGGACCCCTGCCTACCCCCACACACGTGCTTCTGTGGTTTGGATAGAGTATCTTGGCCCCTCTCTGCCTCAGATCTGGGTAATAGGATCTCAATGGCCCCTCCTTGGAAAAATGGCTGTGAAGACTAACTAGGTTACTCCAGTTTTAATCACCTTTGTATCCCAGTGACTCACTCCTCACTCCCTGATACAAGCAAATTAAAGAGGAGATATTTATTTTGTATCACGGTTCCAGAGGGCTCCTACCATTACAGCAGTTGAGTCATATTGGAAGCAGGCATCTGATGAAGACTGTTCGCATCATGGAGGGCAAGAAAGCAGGGGTGGGTGGGAAGGGTGGGAAGGGGTATGGAGTGGGCAGGGACAACGTGCTCATGTACATGCCCAGAACCCATGCCCAGGGACCTACTTCCTTCAGCTAGGGTTTACCTTGTGAAGGCTTCACAACCTGAAATAGTGCCACCAAGCTGAGGACCAAGTGTCAAAATCTGAGTCGGGGAGTAGGGTATTCTAGATTCTCAAACTATGATGGTATTTGCAAATACAAACACATAAATATTTTCTTATCTAAAAGAAAGCTGGGGTTAGTATCTTATGAGGCTCTTGTCACCCCTCTGTGAGGGAGGGAGGTTGAGACTGGCTGGGTAAAAGAGACACAGACACAAAAGAGGCAGAATTACTCTCTGTATCAGAAAGACCTGGGTTTTTTCAATTAACTTTCCTTAATGCTGGTGGAGTCATCGGGCCCTCATGGCCCTAGTGCAAAATGGGGTGACAATAATATTATGTCCCCCACCGGGCAATAGCCATGCATAATTCCATTTAAAAATAATTATCAGGCTCTTAGCACCTGTAGGGCATTGGCCTATATGTGCTTTTTAAAGCACATACATACGATATTTTTAAAAATTACATTTCATTGACTAGGCATGTGCTTGCAAGTAGACACATAGTTTGTATGAACATGCCATGGCATATATGTGGAGGTCAGAGAACAACTTTGAGAGTTGGTTCTCACATTCTATCATGTAGGTACGCTGTATTGAAGCCTCAGGAAACCGTTACATCTGCCTTCCCAGCACCGAGATTATGGGTGTTTGTTTGCTCACTTACTTGCTTTTATAGCATGGCTTCTTGGTGTGGAACTCAGGCCCTCATCTTCGCACACCAAGCACTTAACCAGCTGAGCCACCGCCTCAGCACCAGCCTCGGCTTTTGAAGATCTCTCTGTCACTGATTTAAGTTAGCTCAGGCAGGTCAGATGCCTTTGGGAGGTAAGGATGCTCGAGGGGAGAGATGGAAGCAGAGAACGGTGGCCGGCCTTGGAGCTGAGGAAGGGAGGTGTGGAGGCTGGGTAACAGGACCAACGTGGAGTTGGAACGAATTCAAGTGTGCAGTGTACGGTGAGCAATCTGGTTCAGAGGTTCCTGGTTTAAATGGCACAGGGATTAGAGAAAGGTGAATAGTCTTGATGAGCTTACTGCCCAGGGTGTGCACATAGTAAATGTGCCACCCAGCACCCAGCATGGTACGAAGTTGTTACATAGCAATAAAGACTTTGCTGGTGCCTGAGGAGAAATCAGGGAGCCCAGGTCTGCATCTCCTATCTCCTCTATCCTGCTATCTCTAGTCTTGGGAGAACGCCCAGCTTTGTCTTCCTCTCTGTGAAGGAAGGGCAGCCCCCCCAACACACACCTTGTCTTTTTCTCTGTGAAGGATCTCTGCCTCAGTCTCCCCTTATGTGCTGTTTCAAGCACAATTTTTACTTTGTAATGTGAGTTCAACTCAGAGCACCTGCCTGGGGCTGCTCATTTGACTTTGGAGTCTGGGTTGAGTTTGAACCTCTTTGTCCTTTGATCATCCACGGCCTTGGCTAACTGCTTTGAACTCTGAGAGGTTCCACTTCTCGAGGAAGGTCTAGGCAGCCTCTGGGCTTGCAGTCTTCAGGAGTGGTTTCACAGTCTCCCACACTGCTCTATCAGCATCGTCCTGGAAGCTGTTAGAATTGTGGGATCCCTGCAGAGTCAAATTGCTCCTTTGGGTGATTCTGTGGGGTGTTTTTTTGGGGGGTGAGGTGGGGAGGGGTCTCCAATTCCTTGTGTAGTTCAGGATTTCTTCAACTCTGATCTCCCTAGTGCTGGAATGATGGATGTGCCCCACCTACCCAGTTTATTAGGTGCATGGGGATTGAACCCAGGGCCTTGAGTACCATAAGCAAGCGCCCTACCACCTTGTGCTATAGCTCCAGGCCAGCCTCTCAGGTGCTGCTAATATACACATGGATGCTTAAGGACCACTGTGTGGAGGGAGTGTTTGAGGTCTGATGGGTTTAGTAGGGGAACCTGCATGTCACCATTTCAGAAGAAATTCTGTAGAAGCCCCTGTGCTATTTTAATGTTTCTGGGACTGGTGTGAAACAGGGTGTGACCACTAGAAAGAGGAAGACAGCTTTGCTTACTGAAAACGGTAGGTGGTGCAGAGTTTGGGATCTCATAGAAAGTTCAGGCTGCTTTGGAGATAGCAACTCAGATGTCCTGACTCCCATCTTTGTTCCAATTGTGTTATCAGAGATGTGTGCCCTCCAGCCTTCCGTCTGAGAGGGTGCCAGAGGATAAGAGCCACTGTTTATTGACTACTAACGGTGAGCTAGATGTCACTTTGAGAACTGGCTGTCTCAAACTATAACTGGCTGTTATAGTTTAATCACCGGAGTCATTCTATATTAAAGGGTGATTGCTTTGTCCATTTGATTTAGGAGGAAACCAAGGCACAGAGAAGCTAAGAAACTTACCCAGCATTGCCTTGGGAGGATGTGGCAGAGCTGGGATTCAAACAAAGCAGACTGCTGTCATCAAACTACACAATACCACCTTACCCATCATGCAGCACTGCCTGATGGACTCCATCTTGGCTACAAGGAGTCCGGGGACCCTCTGGCAGTGTGTATCAATAAGGTGACCAGAGTGTACTAGTCAGAGTGTGTGACCCAAAGGCTGAAAATTATGGTGCATGTTTATAACGTTAGCCTTAGGAAGGTTGAGACAGGAGGATCACCGGTTTGAGGCCATAGCAAGTTTCAGTATCAGTAAGGCACATGACAGCTGATGTGGCTTTGTGCAGAGTGTTTGCCCAGCATGGGTTCGACCTCCAGCACAGCATAAACTTGACATGTCCCGTGCCTGTAATCCAAGCACTCAAGAGGTGGAAGCAGGAGAATCAAGAGTTCAGGGTCATCCTTAACAGCCTGAGATACATGAAGCAATCTTTCATTTTAAAAACAAAAGAACAAAGTAGCCAGGCGTGGTGGTGCATGCCTTCAATTCCAGCACTCAGGAGGCAGAAGTAAGGGGGATCTCTGTGAGTTTGAAGCCAGCCTGGTCTAGAGAGTGAATTCAGGACAGCCAGGGCTCTGTTACACAGAGAAACCGTGTCTCAAAAAACAAACAACAACAACAAAAATCTGAGTTTACTATTAGGAAGGAAATGGCATGAAGTGCAATTATTTTTTACTTTATTTTATTTTAAGTTGAGGAGCACCTGGTTTTACTGTGGGGCCTCACTTTCCTTTTTCAAGTGAATTTTGCTTCTTGGTTCAGACTAAACTGCACAGCAGTGTGAGAATGACTCAGGTCTGTCTGACCAGAAGGATCCTGCTCCCATGCTTCCTTCCCCTGGGACATTCCCAGAAATCTGCTGTGTAGTGTCCCTGTGTCCTCCAAGGCCACGTCTGCTTCCTTCTTTCTAGATAAAATCTACTATCAGCATTCCGTTGGTGATGACTTGGAGTGTCTGTGTGTGTGTGTGTGTGTGTGTGTGTGTCTGTCTGTCTCTTTGTGTGTGTGCCTCTGTGTATGTGTTCATGTGTATGAGTGTGTCTGAGGAAGTTTTATAATAAATGATTCTTTACTAGATAGTTAAGCATTGTTGGTGTCAAGGGGTTGATTTTTTTTTAAGTGATTTGAGCATCCCCGATTCCAAAATACAAAACTCGCTAAATCTGAGGATTTTTGAGGCTGTAAATAGAAAATTCCATACCGTAAAGCTTTGCTTCATGCAACGAAACTATTAGAGTTACATACAGGCTGGGGAGGCGGTGCTGGAGGAGGGGCTTGGGGTGGAGAGTGCAGTGGTCAGAGCATCGACTAAGTGCCATGGTTTGCTTTTCTATTGCTGTGATACACAGCGTGACCTCGGGGAGGGCAGATGTATTTGGCTTGCCTTTTCCAGGTCACAGTCGATTAGTGAGGGACTGAAGCGGACACCTTGGAGGAATGCTGCTTAGTAGCTTGCTCACCAGCGCTTGCTCTGCTAGCTTTCGCATATAGCCTGGGACTACCTGCCTAAGGCTGGTGCTGTGCACAGTGGGCGGGGCCATCCCACAAGAGTCAAGACAGTCTCTCTCAGACATGACCACAGGCCAATGCCCGAGTTCCGTTCCCAACCCTCACATTGGTAGGCCCACGAGCACCTTTTACTCCAACGCCAGGGAATCCAATGCCCTTTTCTGGCCTCCAAGGGCACCTGTCCCACATATCCCATAGAGGCATATATGCACATACTTAGTTAAAATAAAATAAAAATAAATCTCTAAAATAAAATAAAATGTTGTATACAATCAGCATTGTTTTAGAGAAAAGCAGTGAGTTTGTGCTTAGACGTACATGCATCATTATGTATTTTCTCTGAAGTTATTCACAAAATCCAAACTCTGAAATACTTTCTAATGCCTGGAATCAGCACTAAAAGATAAATACAATAATGTAATGAAGCACATTTGCCCATTATATAGTTCTGTACCATACATAATGGGTATAATGACGGCTGTGCAGAAGTGTCCACAATGGCAGCGTCATAGGCACTTGCTGTGCGTGGTCTTTCAGTCAGGCCCTCCATCAGCCCTGGGTTTAAACGAGCTGTTTCGACCCTTGAAGTAACTGTGCTTTTAGTCCACTTCTGAGGCTCTTCAGGTTCCTGCCCAAAGCTCACAGAGGCAGCTGCAGCTCTGCACACCAAGGTCCTGAACCCCGAGTCTAGTCACTTTCCATAGAGTGAATCCCTCACATGCTGATCTTGGTGTAGTTTTGCAGAGGTCAAGGTCCACAGAGCAGCTCATTGAGTACGGTCATTGGCCTTGGTGTTTTCTTCCATTCTCTGAGGGACTAAAGATACAGAGGAGTTGAAGGGTTGTAGAGGGGATAGGAAAAGCAGGAAGAGCTGCAGAGATTTATGGGATGGTGCAGCAGTTTTCCCAGTATTCCTTGGAGTGACACACCTGCCTCCTCCCATACACTAGGTGAACACATCAGCTCCCTGGGAATCCAGAACAAAGAAGCATGCGTGTTCCAATGGATCCACCTACACAGGCTGCCGTGCCCCAGCTTAAACAGCCCTCAAAGGGCGAGAACGTGGTCCTTTCCTTCCCATCCACCTGTGGCTGCCCGCTCCAAGCCATCACAATTTGACGCGAGTGAGCCCACTCCGTTCTCCTGAAAGATGCAAATACAGTGTGTGTGAGTGTCCATGTGTGTCTTCAGCCATGCTGGCTTGTGACGGCTGTGCTTGAAGGCCGCGAGAATGAAGATTGTGTGAATGGGAACAGGTAGGGATTGGAGCTCCGGCAGAGTGCTTGCCCAGCGTTCACGATGCCCTGGAGTTCCACCGCCAGGACTGTAAAAGTCATGGCAGTGCAGTAGAATAAAGTAGGTATAGGTAACTATGCTGTACATATTCAGTCAGTAGCATGCACACTTCGAAGTTTGGATATGGACCTGGTTGGGAGAAACCTCAGCCATAGTGCCAACCAGCCCAGAGGTCAGGAGGGGCAGCAGCCAACAGTGAGTGCTCTTCCATGCCCTGTGCAGGATACTCGGTCGGTTTGGTACACTCAACTCACTTTCTGCTTAAAATATGTTCAAGTTAGAATGGTTTATGGGATGTAAGGTTTCACGGTATCTTTGGGAGTTTGTGTACATGTGTGTGCCTGTGTGAGGTGTCAAGTTTCAGAGTGTCTTTGTGTGAGATTGTGCACATGTGTGGGCCTGTGGGGCTGGTGTACTTACTCTTCATAGGAACTACCTCATGGAATTATAGAAGCCGAGAAGTTCTCCCAGCTTTGGTCAGCAATTTGGATACTCAGGAGAGCGAGTGTCTTGTTCCAGTCTGAGAATCTATAGCTTGGAGTTGAAGGAGGAGCCAATTGTAGGCCAAAGGCAGGGAGAGAGTCATGTCCACACTTGGGAAGTTGAGCATCTGGAGTCTGCTTACCAAAAGGGTGGCCTTTTTGCTGAGTGAAGGCTTCCACCGATGGGAGAGGCCCACCCTATCAAGCACGGCAGGCTACTTCACTTAATCAATTGAATAAACATTCACTGACTTTAAGTGATAATCTTCTCCAGAAACACCCACATGAGCACACCCGAATCCTGTTGAATCAAAGTTCTGGGCACCTGTTACCCAGTTAGCACAGAATTAAATGGCCTAGTGTTTTGGGCAGGCAAAGCAGACTCTCAAACCTTGGGTATTTAGTCGGCACAGTTCATTTTTGGATCATCCATAGAGGGCTGTTGCAGAAGGCTGGATCTTTATCCTTCCTTTTTGATATGATCCTATCTTTATCCCCAGCCATTATCTGCCACTTACTGTAGCAAGGGACTTCCGGAGGGAAGGCTTAATCTCATTCATTATCTACTTTTGCCATTGCTACTTAGAGCACTTGATACAGAAGGACAAGAAGAAATAAGAACTCCAGGAGAAATTTTGAATGAAAGCAGGACATTAAGAAACTGAAGCAAACAACAACAAAAACCCAACCAAACAAAAATCCCAAATGCTGCTCTCTGGGCCATATGAGTAACATGTGCCCTAGGATGAGGTGGTAAGGGAAGGAGAGGTGGACTTTGGTGAGAAGACAGGCCCTGCCATAGCAGAAGGTAGTTCTTGGGCTCACTTGCATCTGTGAGTATGTAGGTCAATATTATCTCCCTTTTGTAGGTAGAAAAAATGGTGGGTAGAGCGAGTGACTAAGGCAAGACCAACCAGTTCACACGCTTGGAATTTGCTATGAACCCAGATTTCAGAAGTAGCCAGATTACAGAGCTCAGCAATACATTACACACAGCAGTACATTTGACAGCCGTGCTTAGGGCTGCTTAGTCTGGCCTCCATGGTGCAATTACCTGGGCCATAGTCACTCTCAGCATTTTGTGCAAGGAGGACATGGCGTTCCACGTGGAGGAATCTTCTGCCGAAGTAAAAGGAAAACTGCCCACCACATCTTTCATGGTGATTACCACCATGAATGAAAAAAAAAAAAAAAAGTTGTGGCAAGGATGCTCATATGGAGAGCAGCTGGCAGAGGGCTGTGCTGATGCAAAACCTTTCACAGAGCCTGATCTCACTTCTGCAGTAATTCTAGAGTAGCCTCCCCCTCTATCTCTCTGTCCCTCTCCCCACCTCCTCCTTCCTTTTTTCCTTCCTACTTTCATCTTCTCTCTCCCTTCCCTCGCTAGCCCTCTCTTTTTTACTTTTCTTTATATATCCCCTCTCCCTTTCTCTCTTCTCCTTCCTTCCTGTTTATATCTTCAGTTCCTGCACTTTTTTCATTTCTTCCCTCTTTTTTCTTTTCTTCCCTTTCCTTCTCTCCCTTCCCCCTCTTTCTCTCTCCTTCCTCCTTTCCCTCTCCCTTTCTCTCCCCTGCCCTTTCTTTCTTCTTTCCTCACTTCTCCCTTTCTTTCTTCCCCACTCCTCTTCATTCTTCTTTTCTCTTCCCCATCTTACAGTTGTGAAAACTCAGGGTTTTCTGCCTGCTAGGCAACTGCTCTGTCACTGAGCCACACTCCAACCTTACCAGGCTTCCTTGAGCACAGACTGGTGGCCCCCCCTTCTTCTGCACAGTTGAAAGGCATTCCATTTCTTGCTTTGGTTTCATCCATTTTTTTTGAAAATTTCCTTGGGCCTTTAGTGTAAGCGGTTACCTTCCTTTGGCATTTTTGGCTTCAAGGACCCTGTGCATTCCCCCACCCTCAAGTCAGCTCCCCAGATGGCTGCCACTGCTCAGCCCCTTTGCTGCAGTTACTAGGAGGCCCATTTGGCCTCAAGGAAATGACATTAAACGTCTGGGGTGGGGGGGAGGAGTGAATTCTGCTAGATTCTCACAATGTGGTGGATTTATATTTCCACATGTTTTGGAACGGTTTTCTTGCCTCCAAGAATGACTTTCTAGAAATGGTAGATGGGAACTGGCTTTGAAGCCTTCTCTGTGCTGTGCTCACTCTCTCCTGGAGAGAAGGAGGCAGGCATCCGGCTTGAGCTGCTCATGTGTCTTGGGGCGCTGTTCCAAGAGGGACGTGGTGCCACCTTGCGATGTAGATATCACCGCAGTCCAAGTCCATGTAGGTGACATGGTGCACGCTGGCTCCACATGGGACAGTTTCCTGGAGCAGCTCCGAAAACATTTGGATGAGATAAAGATCTCCTGTCCCCAGATGCCTTCTGGTTTCTGTGAAGCCAAATGAGACTAGGCAAAAGCGGGTTTCTGCGGCCACATGTGGGAGATTCACCCCCAGGGGAATACCATCCTAGTGGGAAACAGGCTCATAGCTCCTTATACCAGCCCGATGTCACCAGAGCTCTGGCCTCTATATCTAAGAAGTTAGAAGTTTTGGAAAGCATGTTTTTGCCTACTGCCTCGGCAGAATCTTTGGTGTTACAAGTGCAACCTGACCAGTGAAAACCATGGGAGTGCAGAGCTTCACGAATCTCAGTTTTCCTATCTGTAAAATGGGTCCTGTACTTTGCCTGTACAAAAGGATCCTCCCAGGATTTAATGAGCAGGTGGACAGAGAGCCTTCATCGCAGGTCCTGCTCCAGGGAGCAGACAAGATTAACCGTTCTTACCACTGTTGTCAAAGATTCTGCTTTTATGGCTTCCCGGACAGTTTGCAGGGCTTTACAGAGTCAACAGAATATGGCTTCTTTCCTCCTGTGTGACTCCCTGTCCTCTGTGTTGTGAGCTTAATCGACACTGGGGTTTTCATAAGGAAAGTCAGGTGTTGCTGAACTGAAATTGCACTTCTGGGCTGCTTCCCAGTTCTCTCTGCATCTCATTATCTGCAGCACATTGAAGCCACAGGGTTGTCTGAGACTCATTGCTATCCCTAACTCGAGGAACCCCACCCCCCAGGGTCCTTTTCTGCTTGCCATTTTTATAGAGTGACCTCATTCTTCACCCATAGCCTAGAAGCTGAAGGTGATCACGGTTGCTTTAAATAACGAGATCAAACCCAATCTTAGCAAGCGCTGGCACCATCCCTACTGTGTGCTAGCTGTGTAGCTCAACAGATGGTGGTGTCAGTCAGAGCCCCGGGCAGACTGGGGGAGGTTAGGGTGGCTGGTATAGGGGCTGTGAGGCTCTGGAGCAGTGGTTCTCAGCCTGAGGGTCTTGACCCCTCTGTGGGGGTTGAACATTCACAGGGGTCACATATCAGATATCCTACATATCCAATGTTGACGTTACAATTTGTTCCAGTAGCAAAATTACAGTTCTGAAGTAGGACCAAAATGATATTATGATAGGGTGGGTCACCACAACACGAAGAAGTGTATTAGAGCCACCATGTGGTTGCTGGGAATTGAACTCAGGACCTCTGGAAGAGCAGAACAGAGCCATCTCTCCAGCCCGAAGACGTGTATTAAAAGGTCGCCGCGTTAGGAAGGTTGAGAACCACTGCTCTAGAGGCAAACAGTATTGAGCTTTGATTCCCTCCACTTGCTCCCTGCCTCTATGGCGCTGGGCAAGTCGCCTGACCTCTCCCAGCCTCTGACACCTCTTCTCTGAGACGGGGGAAAGATTTGCGTACCATCTGCATGCCTTCAGAAGGAAGGGAATGAGCCATTTGCGTTTTATACCTGTTGCAGCAGATCAGTTGAGAGCTTGCATCTGTCCTCAGTTGCTTATGGGCGGGAGATGGAAGGAAAAGTCACAGAAGATTCAGCAGGGGTCCGAGCCCTGGAGACGTTGTTGGCATGTGTGTGTAAGCAGGTGGACACAGAGAGAGTTGTGTGTATGTGTGTGTGTGTGTGTGTGTGTGTGTGTGTGCTTGTAGAGGCCAGAAGGCAACCTCAGCTCTTGTTCCTCACTCATTCTTCATTAGGCACTCTTCACCTAGTTTTATCAAGACAGAGCCTATTCCTCACCAGAAATGCCAAGCAGACCAGCTAGACTGGCTAGTGAGTCCCAGGGATCCTCCTCTCTTTGCCTCCCAGTGCTGGCATTTCACGAACACATCGCCATACCTGGCTCCCGCTGTGCTGTCCGTGTGGGTTCTGGGGATTTAGCTCAGCTGTCTGCGCTGAGCGGAGTTCCCAGCTTGCCGCTGGTATTTTCGCATACTGCATTTTCTTTGGCCTGCTGCTGGATCTCGGCGCTCAGCTAGCAGTTTGCAAGATGCTCCATAGGAGGAGTTGGATGCCCCAGTAAAGAGTCCGAGATTTGTCTTCCTCCTCCAGGGCCTTTACCTCCCCAATCTCTGAGGCCAAACTTAGATGAAACCAAAACCACAGCCGCCTTCAGACAGGGACGGAGCCTGAAATAGCTCAGAGGGACCTGTCACACGGGTGTTTAGGTTTACAGCAGCTGCCTCTGCCTTCTAAAAAACTCACTTGTGTGGTAGGAGACAGTGGTGAGGCACTAAAGAACAGGGTTTGGGAAAGGCGTTTGCTTTGGATAAAGATTCTAGAAGGACAGAGGGTACCCCTTTGTTCTACTTTGGGTGCAGAGCTTGACCTCTGTGAGGTCACTTGGCTTCTGCCCTATTTGGAGTAATTTGTGTGAGGTCTGTGATTGGAGAGCCCCCTGGGCGTCTCCAGGACAGATCCCAGGAGGCTGGGAAGCATATGAATCAGCTGCAGCTTCCACATGGTGCAACCTTTCCTCGTTCACCTGGTGTGTGCCAACTGCCCCTTGCTGCTCTAATGGCCTGTCCAGTCACTCTGACAGGGTACGACCATCAGAGATGGGTAGGTATTCCATGAATGTGCAACCAAGCATCACTGAGCACCTACTGTGTGCATCACAAGGCCTCCTAAGTCTCTGCCTCCCATCTTCATTAATGACCATGCATCTATAGTGCATAGTCAAAGTTGCTGAAGTCCATTAAGAAGATGATTGAGGGTGATGGAGCATGAGGTCCTGAGTGCAACTCCCAGAACTCATGTAAAAAAAAATGGCAGGTGTGTGCCAGCATGTGCTTGTATTCTCAGGGCTGGGAGGAGGAGACAGGAGGCTTTCTGGTAAGTGCACAGCACACACACACCCACACACTTCCAAAGAAAGTTGGACCCTTGAGTTAAAGGAAACAGGCTTATATAACATCTCTAGCCAGATCTTTCCCCTTATTCTTCCTTCACTCACCTTTCTTTACACATTTTCCATTTTCACAAGTTGTGTGGAGCCCCCATCCTTCTTTGTCCCATACTTAAGGGGTAAAGTGGAGTACCTCAGTCACTGTAAAGATCTCCTTGGCTGTCGCCAAAAAGACGGGGAATGAATGGACTTGGAGTGAGGTGGTTTCTGGAAAGATCCATGTGTGTGGGTGTGGGTGTGCTGTGGTGTCTCCTTGGAGTCTGGGGCGTGCCTCAGTACGGGACGCGCCCAGCAAAACGCTTCCTGAGACATTGGTAGCATTGATAGCTTTCCAGCAATCTTCAAAAGTCAATGGTGGGAAGAGGACACAGTTTCTGATTCGGAGCAGGTCACCCCAGGGCTGTCCACTCAGATAAAATCCTGGTTTAGAAAACTCCAAACACAGTGAAGCAGGCACAGTAACGGGATTTAAGCAATACTCAGTTAAGGCTAAACCCAGCCCCATAAATGCACGTCCATGATTCAATCTGCCAAATGAAATGTTAAAGGCGCCAAATGGATTTCTGGAAAGGATCAAAGCTTTGCCTGCCCACGATAAGCTTATCCAGCTCTCCAGTGGGAAAGACCAGCAAGAGAGAAGGGAAAGAAAGAGAGTTCAGGATTGTGGGGCACCCCACGGTATCTCAGATATTTTTCTTTTTTTAATAAAAAGAGAGAAGGAGATTACGGGCCTCTGTATGAGGCTGGCACTCCTCACCAGATACTTTCAAGGCTGCAAAGGAGACACTATGTATGAGAAAAGCCCAAGTTTGGCAGTCTTGTGGGCTTGTTTCCCGGCCCAGCACCCAGATGACTAAGGCCATCTCTGGCCACGTGTGTGTGTGTCCTATGCTTAATGTTTAGCAGTAACCCTGAACTGGCTATGAGTTGTGTGTGTGTGTGTGTGTGTGTGTGTGTGTGTGTGTGTGTGTGTGAAGCTGGTGAGGAGAAAAATCCACAGCAGACTGAGGTTCCTTCTAAATCAGACGTCCCAGCCTTACCTCTGGACATTGTAATGATTTTTATCTCTATTAGCTGAAACCAATGCTTTTCCATAGAAAGGTGTGGTTGTGAAGGAACTTGGAGCTCTCTCTATGCCCCATGGTTTCATTTCCTGTGTGCCCATCTGAGCTGGCTCCGAAGGAACCACAGATTCACTTTTCAGGATGACAGCAGGCTTCCTTCTTGGGTGTGTCTGTGGAGCAGGCCAGGGGTGGATGATGGGCATGTACCCTAGTGTGGCAGGGTTTTTGTTGTTGTTGTTGTTGTTGTTTTTCTTTCTGTCAGTGCAGCTGGTGGACCAGGGGCCTCGTTCCTGCTTCTTGAGCCTCATGCCTGGTTCCACCCAGGGTCTCTCAATCTGGAAGTCTGGGGTTGGGTTCGAGCTTGAAGTGCTGTGTGAATTCAGCGTCCATCATCAAAAGATGAAGACATTTGCCTGGGGCAGAGTGCTTGTTTCCGTCTCAGTGTGGAAGAGCCAGTGCTTTTCACTGTGTTGTAATTAGCAAGTTTGTTGACCAGAGGAGTGAAAATTGAAAAGGAATGAGACCATAGAACCCAGCCAGCCTGCCTCTCTCTCTCCCTTTCTCCCTCTTTCCTTTTCTCCTTTTCTTCTTCCCATCTTCCCGTCTTCCAGTCTTCCTTCCTTCCTTCCTTCCTTCCTTCCTTCCTTCCTTCCTTCCTTCCTTCCTTCCTTCCTCCCTCCCTCCCTCCCTCCCTCCCTTTTCAGTGAGGGGATTGAACTCAGAACCTCACACATCTTAGGCAAATGCTTCATCGCTTAACTACAGCCACAGTCCATAACCTTTTATTAAAAAAAAAAAGAACCCATATCTGCTGAGGTATGAGTTATATGCTATGAAAATATGCATTTTATGTCTCTGCCAATGACTGTCAAATCACAGAGCTGAGTACCCATCACCAAAAGTTAGATTTAAGATGTTTTCGCCAGCTTGGTAAGATTTTGTCTGCCTATCTGAATTGTTACCAGGCAACAAAGTCACCCCACTGCCTTTGGCATCAAGTTCCATTCTAGCCATTTTCTTGAG
The DNA here is from genome assembly GCF_907164565.1 of Psammomys obesus. Classification (NCBI taxonomy): domain Eukaryota; kingdom Metazoa; phylum Chordata; class Mammalia; order Rodentia; family Muridae; genus Psammomys; species Psammomys obesus. Next base: position 9,967,251 of record NW_026596088.1, on the reverse strand, counting down.
AGGGAAGCCCATCCAATGTTGTTGCTCCTTGGTGTTCGTCATTCACCGTGGTACCCATGAGAGCTGTACATACCTCACAGTTTATGTTCCTTGTCCCCTCAGTGGCTCATGAACACCTGCGTTGTAGCTATGTTTTGCCTCCCGTGTTGCTGTGAGGGGTTGCCTGTATGTCCACGTCTATGATTTCATGTCTCTTCAGTGGATTCCGGGAAGTGGAATTGTCGGTCATATGGCAAATTTACATTTAATATTTTTGTTTAAAACAACAACAACAACAATGACCTGCTTTCTTAAGTGGGTTACATCATCCAACAATCATCAGTCAGGCCCTGAGTGGAACTGTCATTTCTGATTTTACTGTGAACCAGAAGTAGGGACCTCTGCGTGTGAGAACTAAAATGCTGGCACCTTCTTGTGGGAAATGGGTCTGCCCGGGTCTTCATGGCACACTGGAAGGGGCTCAGCTCTGGTCTCATGGAAACTTCTCTGCCACAAGCCAGTGTGTCTAGACCCCCAGGGCGACACACAGCCATTATTTATGTTGCCTCTCCCAAGCTGGTCTTGCTGGTAGTGGTCCCAGCAATCTGAAAGATTCGCTTTCCTAGAAGGTGCTTGGCTCCACACTGTTGCTAATGTAGCATATATCAGGTGATGAGATTTAGCTCCACGGCCCACCTTCGAATGCATTCGTTTATCTGTATTGATCACTCTAGGCTGCTGTAACAGCAACCAGAACAGCAGTGCTTAAATCTGCTGGGCATTTTGCTTTCTGATAATGGTAGTTCCATCCTTGATGAACAATGACATGGTTTCCCCTTTGGAAGAGGGGATTAAATTGCATAACTCTTTTCCTGGGTGATGAGAAAATAAATTGTTTTTCTAGCTCGACTTCTGCTAAGTGCTTCTTAACTTGGGTTTTAGAAGGCTTAGATGAGACAGATCTTCTTCTTTTGGAGGGGAGGGGTGTTCTCCTTTGCTACTTAAAATGCAGGCAGCCTGGGAGCTTGCTAGCACTGCTAACTCTCAGGCCCCACCCGAATCCTGCCAACCCAAAGTCTGTGGTCATAAAAGCCCTGGGTGATACACATACTTTCCACAGTGTGGTAAATAATGCTCACAAAGGTCAAAGGTCACTCAATATGGATTATCTGTTGCTACAAGGTATTGCACCTGTAGGACTGAGGAACCTTCACAGGGACCATATGGCCCACAGAGTCTGTGAAAGTTAAGCTTGGTTGTCAGCTTGGCATGCTGGTCATGTCTGTGAGGGGGTGTCTAGATCAGGTTAATTGATGTGGGAAGACCTGCCTTAGATGTGGCTGGTGTCAACGTGTCATGGGTTGGTGTTCCAGACCAAATAGAAAGGAGAGAGCAAGCTGAGTAATAACATTCATCTTCCTCTGCATCTTGACTGTGGTGCGATGTGTCCATCTGCCTCACTCTCCTGCTGCTATGCCTCCCCCACCCTGTCACCTCACTGGGAGGAGCCAGAATAAAGCCTTCTTCCTTTAAGTTACTTTTCTCAGAGGTTTGATCACAGCAACAGGAAGAGCAGTGAGCACAGAACCTTGTAATTCTCACCAGATCTTACACTGAAATCTGCCCACTGGTTCTCCAGAGTAAGCTAATTTTGTTTACTCCTATATTTTTTAATTTGTTAGTTTTGTTTTTTTTTTTTTTTTACTTAAATTCCCCATTCTGCACTTATTACACAGTTGGTGTTATTTAAAATTTTTCCTCATTATTATTTCCCAAGTGGTAGAAAATAGTGACTGTTTTCTCAGCACTTGCAAGATACTGAGTAGAATAAGTAACCTACAGATGATCACAGGAACAGGAGCGTGTGTGTATATAAATTATATGCATATATATCACCACTTTATGTAAGAGTCAATGCCTGTGGATAATAAAGGAGGACAGCTCTCTCTCTCTCTGTGTGTGTGTGTGTGCGTGTGCCTGTGTGTGCATATATGGGTAGAGGGGCATGTTAGAGAGAAATGGACAGCTATACAGACATAAATTTATCAACAGAATTGGCTTACGTAATTGCAGAAGCTGAAGAAGTCTCAGAGTATCTGCTATCTTCTGGCTAGGGACCCAGAGAGGCTGCTCGTGAGCCCCAGTTTCAATCCAAAGGTCTGAGAACCAAGACGGCTGATGATGTCAACCCTGATCTTGGAACTGGAGGAAACTGGGCGTTCCAGCTTTATTGGTGAGGCAGTAAAAGGGCAAGCTCCTCCCTCATTTCTCTTCTGCTTCAGACTCAAGGGATTAAATGACATTTACTCCAATAGAGAAGCCCGTGCCCTTTACCCGGCCCACAGAATTGATTATGACTGGTTAGGAATAACATTTAATCTGGGTGTCCCATGGCACCCGCTGTTTTGTGAGGGTGTGTGTATAGGTGGTGTACATACATGTTTGTGGTGGGGGGCATACATAGCAAACATTCTTACCGCTGACTTGTCTCCTCACAGGTTCCCACCAGGTACCTGTTTTTGTTTTGCATAGGGGCCCCGAAACTTAGCATACCTGGCTGGCCTTGAAGCACAGTCTGGAAAGACCTTCCCCTTTCTATGGAGGTCAGTGAAAGCCTTCCATCTTGTTTGAGACAGGGTCTAGTGTTCATTGCTGTCTACGGCCAGGCTTGCTGGCCCACAGGCTTCCAAGATCCCCTTGTCTCCGCCTCATGTTTCACAGTAGGAGTGCGGGATTCCAGAGGCCTGCTAGTTCATCTGGCTTTCCACAGGTTATGAGACCCAGACTTTGGTCCTCTTGCATCCTGGAGCTCTACTCACGTAGCCATCTCCCCAGCTCTGGTTTAATGACTTCTTAAACTAAGCAAGAGTCCTAAATCTGCTTGTGCAGAGGAGGATTCAAAGAGAAATTGGGACTCCCTCTGGTTTAAGGACCATGGTCGAATCTTATATCTTAAGGTAATTAATTGCTAGACATCAGGTGATACCTTTGTCCTGTCTGTGTTCAGATTTGATGGCCCAGGGCTATTGGGGATTTCAGACCACAGGCCACTCAGGGAAGCTTTGCAGCTGGACTGCTTCCTGGATCAGGGCTGGCAGGAACTGCAGCCTGTGACCCTGCAGGTAGCTAGCTGATTGAGTCTGAGAACTGCCTCCCCACCCAGCAGGACTGGTGTGAGGAACATTTGCTGTAATTTCTCTCCTCCTCCCCTCTGGAAGATGGTTAATCAGGAGGCCTTTGGAAACAAAAAATAAAAGAGAAAGGAAGGAAGAAAGGGGGGATCTAGTTTGGTGAGGCCAGCAGAAAAGTGCCACCCCCTCCCATGTCCTTGAAGGCCCTGGGCAGTGGAGGGTGGGGTGGGTACGGGAGTGGGTAAGGGGGTGTGGGTGCAGTGTAGGTGATTAGATGGGAATGCAGATGGATCAGAAGCTCAGATCCTCTATGATGCTTTTAGCACCTTTTGAGAGATCAAAGGACATGTCAGGAACATAATTATGACTCTAGTTAATGATGGGTTTTGCAATTAGTGCTGTGGTCATTTGTAGAGCATCTGCTGTGAGTTGGGTCTAGGCCAAGTCCTGCCCATCTTTGAATCCTCACAACATCCCCATATCTGGCTGCATTTTTCACTGTGGAGCTGTTTGGGGTTCCAGGGTTTAAGTCAGTGGGAAACAAACAGCTAGGAAGCAGCAGAGTCCAGCTTACATCAGACTTCCGGGGATGTGCTCTGTAGCTCAGGCTGCTGGAGGTGGCCCGCTGAAAATGACTGCTGTGGATTTGGAGTAACTGGGTTTCAGGGCAGCTTTGAAACCTGAGCAATTGTTTCCCTACTTTTAGCTGAGTTGGATTTAGGAGCTAAATGGATGAACATTTTTTTTAATGGTATGTTTATTATGCTGGGGTGTTAGTGACCTCAGTCAGGGAGGTGCTTGCTGCATAACCACAAGGACCTTAGTTTGATCCCCCACTTCACAAGTGAAAAGCCAAGCATGGTGGCATGCTCTCCTAACTCCAGCACTAGGGATATTGAAATAGGCACAGGGCTTGCTGGTCAGCCAGCCTAGATGATAGGTGAGCCCTATCATAGAGAGTACATGTCTCAAAACTGTCCTTCATGAACTGCACGAAGGTTGTCCTTTGGCTTACACGTGCACCCGCACACATGTGTGCGTGCACATACATAATGGAGTATTGCACCTAAACTAAGTCCCTATAACTGGAATATTAAACATGGTTTTAAAGTGAACTTACAGCTCCTTCCTCAATGTGGCTGTAAATAAGTCACTTTTAAATAAGAACAGTGGTGGGGGTGAGACACACTATGGGCTGCTGGCTCAGCAAGTCTGGAAGCATCTTGCCTGAGTAGTTGGGTTAGCCTGGAGTGCAGAATTGGAGTTGCAGTAATGCAGAGGAAAGGTGGAGGCAGAGGTTGGGGCAAGGAAAAAGTTCTGCATGGTTCTACCAACCACTTCTTTGTGTGCGTGCATATTTATGCACATGGATGACAGAGGTTGACATTAGGTGTTTTTCTCAATTGCTTTTTTGAATGATCAAAAAATAAAATAAAAAAGGAAGGTCATGGCTGGTCCTGGATTTTAGCACAAGATGAATAACAAAAGTAAATTAAAAAAATAAAAAAATAAAAGGAAACGACATGTCTGCTAGGTATGGTGGAGTAGAAAGTTTATTCAGGAGGTAAGAGGGAGAGCGTAGCCAGAGGTAGGGACGTCTGTGAGAGTTCAGAGTGGACATGGCCAAACTGAGTTGGGCCATTCGAGGAGGTGTGGAGCGGGAGAGGGGAGAGGATCCTTAGCTCAAGAGGTGAAGCCTGGGCCAAGAGACTGGCCAAGAGACCAGGAGGGTAAAGGGTAGACAAAGGGACTAGGTGACCAAAATGGTTGGATTATATAGGGAAAGGCATCTGGGGGAAGGGCAGCCCAGCCTATGGGCTGAAGAAGTTTAGAGTAGCGGGTGAGGTGTGTCAGCCATACCCTGTAACAGGTGGGGAGTGAGGGATGCTGGGAAAATCTGGTGGCCCACTTTGATGTTAATGGGTACCTCAGTTATACTGGATTGAGACCCAACCTTTTCTACTCTGTTATCTGAGACAGGGCCTTTGCTGAACTATGGATCCACCAATTCAGAGAGACCACCTAGCCAGCAAGACCCAGGGGTCAACCCTCTCCCTCTCTGACCCCTAGTGCTAGGGCTACAGATATGCACATGTTCCAGCATTTGGCTCAACCTTTTTTTTTTTTTAACTTTGTGTCGTGTGTGTGTGTGTGTGTGTGTGTGTGTATGCATGTACAGCTCACAGGAAAACTGGTTAGAGTCACTCATTCTGTGGGTTATGAGGATAAAACTCCAGATGTCTAATTTTATTTCTTCTTCTGAGTGAGATTGAAGCATCCTCCCTTGTGCCTTCCTTGCCTTTTTTTCGTTCTGTGGATTGGTAGCATGGTTAACCTATACTTTATGACTAATATTCATACCATGTGTGTCTTTCTGGGTCTGGGTTACCTTATTCATTATAATCTTTTCTAGTTTCACCCATTTGCCTGCCCATTGCATGATATCTCTGTTTTTGTTTGTTTGTTTTTTTGTTTTTTAATAGCTGAATAGTATTCTGTTGTGTAAGTTTTGTACCACATTTTCTTATCCATTCTTGGGTAGAGGGACATCTAGGTTGTTTCAAGTTTCTGGATGTTACAAATAAAGCTGCTATGAACATAGCTGAGCAAGTGGTCTTTTTTTGTGGTATGGTGGAGCATCTTTTGGGCATATGCCCAGGAGCCTATGGGAACTCACAGAGAGTGAACCAACAACCAAAGAGCATGCAGAGGCTGGACCTAGACCCCTACACATATGTAGCAGAGGTCCAGCCTTGTTAACGTGAGTCTCCTAGCAATGGGAGTAGGGGCTGTCTCTGACTCTGTTGCCTGCCTTTGGATCCCTTTCCCCTAGCTGGGCTGCTTTGTTAGGCCTCAGTGGGAGAGGATACATTTATTCCTGCTGAGACTTGTGATGCCAGAGTAGGTTTGTAACCCTTGGGAAGGAGAAGGAGGGGTTCGGGGGGAGGGGACATGAAGTGGGACTGGGAGGAGAAAAGGGAGAGGGCTCTGATCAGGTTGTAAAGTGATTTAAAACAGAAAACAAAACAAAACTCAGGTGGTGGCAAAGACTTTACCCATTGAGCCATCTTGTCATGGGTGCTGACAGGGGTTCCCTCTTGAGGTCCTTATGCATGCATGGTGTGTTCTTGGTTGACTGGGCCATCCCCAGGCCCTGTCAACCCCTTCTTCATGGACACACTCCACTGACTTTCATAGTCCTTCATGAGTACTATTAGCAGGAAGCTCCTACAGTGGCCTGTTAGGACTAAACATCATGCCTCCTCAGACAACCATGCTACCTTGCTTCCTTTCTTCTGTCCAAAACAAGCTGACTTTTCCTTGTCCCCAGAGCCTAAGCCTAACATGCCCATGGTCTTTGCACTTGATGTCCTTTCTGTCTAGAACTATCACTGCAGACGCAGACATGGCCCACTCTTTCTTATCTTTCTGATCGTCACTTAAAATTTACCCTCTCAATGTGAAATTCCTTCTTGTGGCTTACAAGCAGCCAAAGACAACGATGGGCATTAGTGTGTAGATAAAACTGTGTACCAAAGCACGATGTGGTCCAATTTGACCTGCTAAGTGTAGTCTGCCAGCTCGTGCCCTCTGATTGCCTTGCTGCTGTAAAGCTTATCTCCATCCCCATCAACCTTTTCTGTGCCCAGCCCTATCTCTCTGTACATAGAATGGAAACACCATGTAGACAGCAGGTCAGTTTTCCTTGGTGTATGGTGTGGCATCTTCAGTGTCTGGTGAACAGTGTGTGCTTCTTAAGTGTTAGCTGTGTGACTGGAGGCAGACAATCCCACTGTGCTTGTTCCTTGCCTCCTGCAGAGCACTGAAAACACAGTTCAAGACCAGGTACACTTGGAGAGCTGGGATCGGGTTACAGGACAACCTGGCAAGCCAGCCCAAGAAAGGAGTAGCCTGGTGAAGCTGCCATTAACTCTTCCCAAGTCAGAGTTCTGCCTGGAGGGCAGCCATGGAGTCTGAGCTTTGTGTGCTGTGGTAGGGATGGAGCAACAGCCCCAACCACAGTCACTGGATGAATGAAGCACAGTTGCTAAGAGCCTTGGGTGGGCCCTGTGGGACTGATTTCCCATGAACAAAGAACAAAGGGCCTTTTATGAAATGACGACTGGAGAACTGTCCCTACCAATTTGGGGAGTCTACATCCAACTTTCAGACCTTGATCGTGGCCTAACGAGGCTAGGGCCATATTCAAGGTAGAGAGCAACACCATACAGAGCCACAGGAGAGGGAAGTAGATGGTGTTCTTTATCTACTGTGTGCTGGGTGGTGAGTGTCCTTATCCTCTGTGTAAGAGGGAGAGCTATTCCTATGTGCTGTTTTCTCAGTATTTGCTCATCATCTCCTTGTTCCCCATCTATGGGTACTTAAAAAAAAATATTTACCTTTTTATTAATTACAGTTCATTCACTTTGTATACCAGCTCTAGCCTCCTCCCTCATCCCCTCCCAACCCCACCCTCCCTCTCTCATTTTCTTCCCAAGTCCACTGATAGGGGAAGTCCTCCTTCCCTTCCCTCTGACCCTAGCCTATCAGGTCTCATCAGGACTGGCTGCATTGTCTTTCTCTGTGGCCTGGTAAGGCTTCCCCCGCCCCATCAGGAGGGAGAGATGATCAAAGAGCCAGCCACTGAGTTCATGTCAGAGACAGCCCCTGTTCCCATTACTAGCGAACCCACTCAGAGACTGAGCTGCCATGGGCTACATCTGTACAGGGGGGTGTGGGTTGTCTCCATGCATGGTCTTTGGTTGGAGTATCAGTCTCAGAACTATGGCTACTTTTTAATTTCAATCTATTTAGTTTATACTTAGTCACAGGCTAAGCTATGGCATCCAGAGAAATGACATTTTCTCCTAGTGCACATCAATGTTTAAATGAATAACTGGAAAAAATGTAAAGGGTCGTTCATGACTTCCTGCCTCTAACTCCTAAGTGCAAGATTTCAGATGTGCCATTTCCAGACGGCATATTTGTTTCAGGGTCAGAAATATCTGCATGTAAATAAAATGAACCATCAAAAGGTTGGGACCCAAGTCCAAACGTGGAGATCATTTGTGTTTTTATGACATGTTGCCTGTAGGTAATGTTATGATGGTTTTTGTGCACCTGTGTTTTGGCTGCAACACATTTCTACAGGTCAGGTTTGGGATGTTTTAAAATCATGTCATCATGCAAATAGTTATTCCATAAATTCTGGGCTTTGAAATGGTAGGTTGTGAGAGTTTCACGTGTCTTTTGTTTAATGGAGAGTTCTATCGGACTGGATATAGGAGGGACGATGCTCAGAGGTTCGTCTTAGCCCTTTGTTGCCTCCCAACTTCTGAGCTGAGACTCTTCTGAGTCAGCTCTTGCATCCTTCCATCTGGTGTCTGCTCTTCACCCTTGTTTTTCTCTTTTTCTCAATGTTGATCTTCTTTTCTTTCTGCTGGAGTTCATCACGGTTTGATGACCTCAGGGGAGTGATGCTTTCTTTAGTGGAGGCTAGCATCTAACAGTCTGGAAATTTCTAGAAACTTCAGTGTTACTGGAAAACCATTAGTCACAAGGACAAATTGGACTCTAAGAGTAGGGCAAATATATCCATCTCTTAGTAGGATGAAGGTATAAGATCCTATTGAAGAGGAACATGTGGATGGAAGATACATTTGCTGATTATCTTCTCAAAAAAAAAAAAAAATAGCCAGCCACTCTGACTGGAGGGCCTTTTTCTTCCAGAATCTATAACCATGAGGGTTTGGTATTGCTCTTCAGAGATTCATATGTTGGGAGGAGTTTGATCCTCTGTGTGTTAATACTAGGAGGAGGGAGGAGGCAGAGCTAGTGGAAATCCCTGGGGTTGATGGAAGGATGGGCGGTGGCTCTTGTGAGAAACCTGGTTAGTTTTCATGTGAAGAATCTTATGAAAATACATGGTGATTTCAGCACCGTAAGTCCCCAAAGCTGTGAGACAAATAAACTTTTCTTCTGCTCAGCTTCAGGTATTTTATTACTTTGACAGAATAATATTCCTGTAAAAAATGTAATGGGAGGATAGAGGAGGAATTGGGTGGAGGGAGAATGGGGGCATGGATTTTTTTGAAATGTATTAGTGATTGAAATTGTGAAAGACACAGAGAGAAGAGGGAGGTAAAAGATGGAGAACAAGGAAGAATAGCTAATACTGAGGGCCATTTGAGGTGTCCTGTGCAAACCTACAACCATAGAAGCTTATTAAAATGCATTCATAGATGAAAGAATTCTGAATGGAGTTACCGAATAGTGGGAGCAACAACAGTGCCCCAACTAAATATATCTCGTCATCAAGTAAGACCGCAAGTGACAGAAATGGATTGCATCTAGGTGAGTCATTGGCCATAGGGGCCCCATGGAAACCTGTAAACGACCTAGGCTATCCTCCAAAATTGATGGCGAGGCCCTCTTGCTGAAGCCACACTTACATATCTTGTTGAACACGAAGAAGTGAAGTTGTTGCCTAAAACCTTCATCCCTACTAACTAGTATCCATGGTACTAGAGGGTAATCCGCACACTACCAGGGGAGAAAGCTAAATACTAACCTGGCTACAAACCCTTCCGTCTAGAATGGTGACCTGTCTGCATGATTCACTGGTGTGATAGTGGCATAAAAGTTGTGGGAGGAACCAACCACCATCTGATTAGATTTATAGCCCACACCACAAGATGGAACCCATGCTGGATACTGCTCAGGTGGACACGCACCTTAATCTGGATAGCCTATGGGCCTAGGAGTATTATTTTTTTGTTACAGTAATATAGCAATAAAATGACTCATAACATTCTGCTAAACCCATAGATAGGTGCCTTGCTCAGCCATCATCAGAGAAACTTCCTCTTAGATAGACAGGAACTAGCTCAGAGACCCACAACTGGATAATGTGTAGAAAGTGACAATTCTAAATGGGATATCTTCACTAAACCCCTCCCCTCAGGGCTCAGATCGCTCTATGAAAGCAGAGGCAAAGGTAGAAAGGTTCTAAGAATCAGAGGGGAGAGATGACACCAAGGAAACTATCTTCCAAGCACAACAGGACCTATGCACATGTGAATTCACAGAGACTGGCAGCATTCACAGAACCTGCACAGGTTCAAGTCAGACGGGGTCCCAGCACCGTGACGGGAGAGTGAGCATGCGTCTTCCATCCCCAACCCTGGAGGTATCTCCACTTGACATCTTGCAGAGGAAAATTTAGTTTTCTCCAGTGGAGTCTCACCGAGGATATTAACCACACTTAAAGACAGGCCCTGTGCTCAGCAATAGCCGGCCAACACAAAAGAACTTAATGGTATTTTTGTAGACTTTTTTTGTTTTCACATACTGCTTTGTTTGGTCATTTAATGTCTCAGTGGTCTTTTGCCTGTATGTTATGACTTCTGATTTTGTGTTTTTATGTGTTGTGTATGTGTGTGTATATGTCTGTCTGTTTCTTATGCTTTCCTTTTTTAAAAATTTTGTTATATTTGTTTTTTCTGTTTGCCTGTTTGTTTGTTTTCTAAGGAGAAAGAGAAAGAAGGCCTGGAGTCCGGTGGATGGGGAGGTGGGGAGGATCTGGGAGGTGTTGGGGGAGGGGAAACCATGAATAAACTGCATTGTATTAAAAATGTATTTTAAAAAAAAGAAACCGTGGAACATGAAAAACTATGATGAGAGACATGGCACAGGTGTTGTGTTAAGGTCAAGACACACTGCTTGTGTGCTGTTCATAGAATCGCAGTGTTTGATGGAAAGCTTGCTCTTCCGAAATGACCTGCTTGTAAAGTCAAAAGTAAAACAGAGGCTGACCTTGCAGAGTGGGGGAGGGGTGGGGTGCATGCAGGGAAAGAACATCCACCTGCTGTCTGTTCCAGGACCTAGAGCTGAAGGCGTCCGATGGGGCCAGCTTTCCTCTCACCCTCAGCTTTGCATACGAGAAGAAAGATTCGGCTGTTGAAGCATCGACCAATTCATGCAGTAAATTGATGTTTTAGGGTTGACATTTGCTTCTTGGCCAAGTTCATGGCTCTTAACTGGACTTTAGTTGCCTTTCAAAACACAACACAGTAAACAGCAAGCACGAGCGGTCTCCCTTTGAATCGACGGGAGCAGTTTTCAAAATTGTGCTTATTTTAGGAGTGGGAGTGGTTAGGAGCACTGGTTGCTCTTTTAGAGAATCCAGGTTCTAACCTTCCACCCTGCGCTAGAATGTTAGAAAATATGAATAATTAGCCATGTGCACGCATTTCTCTGGATGGTGCTTAACTTTACAAAGAATGATCGGAAGGAGTGACATGTTAGCGGTAATGGAAGGTCATTACTGCGTGCTCTGGAAGGTTTCCAGATGACCGTGACCTGGGTAGCAGCTGGGCTTCTTCCACTCAAGCTGTGACCACCCTTCTTTAGCCCTTGTATTCTGTATGTCTGTTTCTCTGTCCCATCCTGGGCTTGTTCGTGAAATAAAAAATGAAGCATGGCTTGATTTTGAATTGTCCTATGTGTTGATCAGGTCTTCTTCTGCAATCACCTAATATTAAGCGCAGAATATTTCTGTGGCTAATCGTTTGATATTAGAGAGTGGAGTGTAGCTCAGAGGTAGATGGCTTGCCAGGAAGCAGGAAGGAAGGAGGAGAGGAAGGAGGGAGCAAGAAAATTATATTATCTATACCTCCCTAGCTAATTTAAAAAATTAAGTGCATAGAGTTTGTAATTATTTCAGTATACAGAGGTAAAAATTTTAACCATGTGACTCAGGCATTACTGTGTTTTGGGTAAAAAGTATGATTTGGATCCATGTACACCTAAGTCCCCCTCGGTTTATTACTTTATAAAATTCAAAATTTGGCTTGAAAAACAAAAGTTTGTTACAAAAGCAAAAGAGTAAGCCACAAAACAATATGCTGTCGCTTACAATGAGCTGGGCGCATGACTGAGCCGTCTTGTTGAATGGGCGAATGTTAAGTAAGGACCAGATTACTAGCCTAGATCACACATGCAGCCAATTCTCCACAGCATCTTCCAAAGGTCTGGGTGGGGAACCGCTCAGACAGGCACTTCTGTGGCCCTAGATTTCCTTGAAGCGTTCTCATAGATTGGCCAAAGGCTTTTCACACTTAAATCATCAAAGGGAGCAGGCTCTTCTCCCTCAATTTTCAAAATTGTGCTTATTTTAGAAGCGAGAGTGGTTAGGAGCACTGCTTGCTCATTCAGAGGATCCAGTTTCCATCCCAGCACCCACATGGTAACGTAACTTACAACTCTCTATAACTCTGGTGTCTTCTGCTGGCATCTGTGGGTGGGCACCGAATGCACGTGGTACCTAGACAGATATGCAGACAGAACACTTATATACGTAAAATAAATAAGTGAATTTATTTACTTATTTGTGTGGGTATCAGGTGCCTGTGCTAGCGCCTATGTGTAGAGGTCAAAGGACAGTCGTAAGACTGGGCTTTCTCCTTTTACCATGTGGATCTTGGGGGGGTGGAGCTTGGGTCTTCAGGTTTGGTGCACACATCCTTACTATCTTACCCTTCTTGCTAGTCCCCCACTTCGATTTTCGATACAAAGAAAAGGGTCACAGAATTAAATTTTTCCTTGTATAACTTGTTAGTTCATTTTTTTTTAACTGCATTTTTTTTTCTTATAGCACTTGCACTGAATCCAATCAGCTGTTATGACAAATGTTGTTTAAAATGGAACGTGCAGTGTTTAGGACCCAGTGACACCTACCTGTGGGTCTCCCTGTGACAAGACCACAAGTTCCAAGCTCTGTCTGGGCTACAGAGTAAATCTGAGGCCAGCTTTGGTAGCTTAGTGAGACCCTGTCTTAAAAAAATTTAAAAATAAAAACAGGTCTTGGCCACTAGCTCTGTGGCATTACACTTGCTAGCTACACAGGACCCTAGGCTTGTACTGCCACAGACAGAAAAAAAATGAAGTAGGGACCACCAAGAGTCACCCCAGCCTATTCCTTGTTTGTTTTATGGGTCCTCAGCTAATATGTTCCCTCCAAAATTGAAGGTCCACTTTATTGCATCTACTGCAGAGAGCGGTGACTCTGGCCTTGTTGTCTGTCTTTGTTAATAAAGTTTTATTGGGTCACCCACTTCCCTTTACCATGGCAGAGTTAAAACACAGACCCTGCACCATACCACAGTGGGAGCCTCCCCACGCCAGAGCAGGTGCCTACCTGACTGTGTTTTCCTGTCTGCAGACTCACTAAGCTCATGTTCTGTCATGATGAAGCAGTCCCAGCCATTTTGCCTTCCAAAACAGGCTACAAGTATAATGAGTCATTTCTTAGGATGTGTGTTGGGCTTCCTGTGGGTACTGAATGAATCCCAGGAGTGGACGGAGGTGGGCAGAGAAGGTGGGGTGCTCATAACAAGAGTTACCCACGTGTCTGCTCTTGTGCCTGGGCTTTCATTTATATAGGGGTTTGAGCGACAGCACAGAGAGTGGTGTTATTCTTAGTTACCCTAGAAACGGGAAGTCAACACACCAGGCAGGGCCCCTGGGGAGGCACCAAGTTCTGTGTAGAAGCAGAAGATGGAGGCAAAGGGAAACATCTAGAAAATGATTAAACATTGTTGCTGTAGGTACAGCCAGTCCCTGTCTGGTGGGCTTTGTCTGAGAAGGAGAGCCTCAATGGGTCTAGCAGAGAGCTGTTCCATTGAGTTATCTTCCAGTACGGCAGCTGGTAGCTGGCAGGGAGAATCCAGTGAGGTGACCACTGACTTCCCATCAAAGTCCTAGACGAACTTCGATGTTTTTAGCTCTTACCATGCCCTTTGCCTCCTCTTCCTCACCTCGCCCCCCAAAAATGCTGGCCTCAAAGAGCAGTTTTTAATCCTCCCCAAGCCCTTGAGGTTAGATTGGCAGTGATTCTCCATGGTGCTTAATCTGTTTATATGGATTTTACTCGGTGTTTGCCTATAGAATGGGGAATGTGCTCGAGGTCCCAACAGGGGCAAGCCATGGGTTCTGGAATGCTTGGTATGTGTGTGAGGAGTTTGTGTATAGAGCATGCATGCATATTTGTGGAGCATGTGTGTGTGTGTGTGTGTGTGTGTGTGTGTGTGTGTGTGTATGTGTGTGTGATACATGCATATTTGCAGAGCATGTTTATGTGTTATGCATTAGTTCACCTGGTCCACCTCACAGGGACTTGAAGGTTGTACCCTGTTTGCTATATACCTCGCCAGTGCTGTACACATAATCTGTCATGTTAAGGATGCCCTTGGGCTGGGGATTTTGGGTGACCTTGAGAAGGTAAACTCTCCCACCATGATACAGGCCCTCAAATCTAGCAGCTGCAAGGAGCAAACTCAGAGGAGTTTTGGATTCCTTTCTACACGTGCCAGAAAGTCAAGGTGATAGAAGCTAGCTGCTGCTGCCACCTGCCAACCAAGAGTATGGCCTGATGCAGCAGGGAGCTCACGATCCCCGTTGCATGGCTCATTCGGGAAGTCAGAGTGGACCTGTTAAAGACAGCGTGCCGAGGGGAAAATAAATGTCCTTCTTGTTGCTGCTTCTTCCACCTGTCAGCCGCAGGTTGTCTGAGTCAGAGGCTGAATTAGCTGTGTCCATCACTCCTCAGGATGGACTTCTTGCTCCATTAGGGGACTTCGAGGTCCCAGAGCTTCTTTAGGTTGTGTCCTGAGCTTCCAGCTACCCCAGAAATCCAGGCAGGCATCCAGTCACCCTCATGTCATGAGCCCAGTGCAATTACCTCAGTTGTGCATTCTGACTATGAGCTGTTAGAGAGCAGAAATTCCAGGAAAGCGGTGGCCCTCAGGACGAGGGCCACAGAGATACACACGGATGCACAGTGTTTTCTGTACATTCGGCATTGTGTGACTTCATTATCACGGTCAAGACACTTTTTCAAAACCTCCGTCAGCCTTGTGTTTACCAAGCAAAACCACAGGGATGCCACCTACGCAGGGTTTTCATGACTGGGCATTTCAAGCAGCCCAAGGTATTCACACCGGCACTTCTTGGTGAGAAAAACAATATAATTCAATTTAGTGATAACATAATTAATTAGGAAGCAAATTGCATTAAGTAGCTCTTTATTTTGATGGCACTCTATCAAGAATTTAGCAGCACCGGGGCTGCCATGCTGCTCTTTCAGAGCTGCTCATCAGTACCAACAACAGCAGCTCATGCCAACTTAAATGCTGTAGGTCCATGTTCAGGGCTTGGTCATGTCTGATTTTGTATAACCTAACAACATGCCTGGACACAGGCCCGTGACATGTGACACAGCTTCTACAGCTGCATGTTGAAGAGGTGACCTTAGGCCCATCACTCTCTAAGTACTGGAGAGAATGATTTAGATCCAGGCATGTGGGCTCCTCCTGGCTTTGCTTCTTTACTAAAGAGTAGACACTGCCCTTCCTTGGTAGAGCTTGGTGTCAGTCTCTGGCAAATGCACAGCCAAACTTTTAACTTTTCAAGATGATGATATCTATGATGTTTACACTCAAGGACTGTGTGGGCACGTTACACAACAGAAGTAAATACTTGCGTGATGACTGGAAAGATGGCTCAGTGAAGTATCATAGCACTGACATTAAAAAAAAAGAAAAGTATGGTCTCATGCCTGCCTATAAGTAAGTTGTTGGACACAGAGACAGGAGCATCACTGGGGCTTACTGGATGCCAGCCCAGCTCCAGGTTCAGTGAGAGACCCCATCTGAGGGAGTAGGTGGAGAGTGATAGAGCAGGACATCTCCTCTGGCTACCACGCCTGCACACAGGCGCGTGCACCAGACACTGGGGCTCATGTCTTTGTTTCTGTAGGAACTCAGGGGCAACAGTGACAGGGGCTGTGTTGTCTGTCTCATGATGGGTGGCTCAGCAGCCTCTGGAGTAGAACTTGAAGCATAGCGCTGAATCTCACAAAAACCCTCTGGGTCCCCAGGAATTCCTTGGGACATTCCTTTTGTGTCCGGGCTGGATAGTCTCCTGTCTGCAGCTTACACTCTATCTTACACAAACCTTTACTTTTCTTTGACTCGTGGTCTCGTGTTGGCCAGCATACTCTCAAACTTGCTGTGGAACTGAGACTGACCTCGAACTTCTGATCTCACTGTCTCCACGTCCCGAGTGTTAGGATTAGAGGCACGATGCACCACTGTACCCAATTTGTGCCATGCTGAGGATGAAACTTTGGGTGTTGTGAATGCCGGGCAAGTGCTCTACCAGGCAAGCCACACCACTAGCCCCAAATCCTTCCAGGAGCAATTGTCAACACCAGTTGAGTCAAATGTGGTGTGGTGGGTGGTCCTTCTTAAATGCTCTACACTCTATCCTGTCTGTTAAGAAACTCAACTGGGATGGCGGTTGTGGTTCAAAGCCAATGCCACCCTGCTGATGTGCTACTGTAGGGGGCGACCTTGAGGGTCCCCTGGGCCAAATCAGACTCAAGCTGCTTGGGCCTTGTGATTCTTTGATCGCTTGTGTGCAATCTGGTTCCCTTCTCGCCTTCCAGTCTCTGGCCTTTTTTCAAACCCCTTTCTTTTCTGCTTTCCAGTAAAGTCCAAAATAGAATTAAATTGCAAGTTGATGTTGACCCGTGACTCTTTCTAGCCCGGAAGGAGTTGACTTTGGCACCTTTCGATGGTTCTGGGCTCTTTCTGTTCACTTTTAGAAGGCGGCTGTGAAGAAGGTCTTTGTAATTTGTGTCTCTTTTCTCTGACTAAGGCTTTCTGCACTTCTGATAGGTGTCATTGTGGGCAGATGCCTTGGCCTGGTTTCTGAAGCCCAATTTGGTTCTCACTGCTGTCTAAATCGGGTGTCTGGACTCCGAACAGGCCAAGGAAAGCCACAGGAATCCTTCTTATTCTGCTCGCAGCTGAAAGCATATCACACACATGATACTGTGGTCCTGGCCAGTGAGTTTGTAATAACCTCAGACAGTTTTCCAGGTGGGAGCTGCACGTTGAGCAACGGGTTAGCAAATGCACATACGCTCTTGTGATCACCCAGCAGGAAACCTGAGCACCTGTCTGAACCAGGAGGCTGCTGATCCCGGGCTTGAAACAAACTTCAGAGATCTGGACTGCATTGTTTCCGGGGCTCTGGGTGGAATAATCCCTTGAGAATCTGGAGTTTCTTTATGTACTTTGACCATGAGTACTTACTGAGCACGTGTCAGCGTGGAGAGGAGGCCCAGTGTGTGTATGTGTGTGTGGGTGGGGGTGGGGGGTGATTGTGGGGAGACAGGTAGTGGGTGATGCTGGGTAGCTTGCTCCCAACCTTGTTTTTCTCAGCCTGGAGCTCACACTTTCAGACAGCTTGGCTGGACAGTGGACCCCAGAGCTCATCTTGTCCCTGCCCCTCTGTGTGTAGGATTATAGGCACGGGCCGGTTTGTGGAGCTTTTCACAGGATTGATGGAGATCAAACCCAGGTCCTCGTGCCTGCCAGGCAAGCACTTCCCTCACCCAGGCATCTCCCCAGCCTCAGGAGGTAACATTAAAGCCAAGATCCCACAGGCCCCTCCAAAGAAAGCTGTACTATCCCCATTTCAGGGAGCAGGGGGCTGAACAGGTAGGTCAGGGCACAAGATCAGGAAGTGACAGAAAGAAAACAGAGCTGACTTCTGTGCACCTCCTGCAGGCTCACTCAGTGTTGCAGTGACCTGATGGTCACAGACTGGGGGTGTTAAAGTGGGGAGGAGGAGAAAGAGGGAGAAGTGGAGGAGGAGGGAAATGAGAAGGAAATGGAGGACTGAAGGGGAAGGAAAGGGAGGAGAAGAAAGGAAGCATCTTTTAGAAGTCGCCTAAGAAAGCCCTTATGGGTAGGCTTCGGACAGATGGTCTGGGATGTCTCCTTTCCCTCCCTTGCTTCATCTGCACATCCAGGCTGTGCCCAGCACTTTCTGAGAAGAATTTACTGAAAGGACATCGATGAATAAGGAGACGGGAAGATGACTTCTCATTGCTTTGACTCTTGGACAAACCATTCCATGGTTTGGCATCTTCCCTCTTGTCCTGAGGATCCTGTGGTCCCTCCTGACCTTTGACCCCCACAGATGAGTAGCAGGGAATTTGGGTGTCTGCCTCATTGCCTTCCCAGATAAGCAGAATGCTTTCCAGATGCTGGCTGCTCTATCAGCCTGTGTCTTCTCATTTCTGCTGTTCCCAGGTGTCTCAGGCCCCGGTGATGTTTGGGCGGTGAGCGATTGAGATCAACTTGGTCTCTTCAGGTCCCTCAGGGTAACTTGGTAACTCCTAGATAGTTCATAGAAACTGTGGCAGAGTCCTCACAGAGACACAGAAAGGGGCAAGATGATGTTCTCTTTCTCATGCCCGTGAGTTACTTCAAGAGTTGCGGAGAATCTGAGGGTGATCTTGAGGGTACACCCCTAGAGAGTGGAGGCTGCTTTACTTACTGCCTTATTCTCATGGGTGCCTGCAATGGCCTCTGGCACATAGTAGGTGCTCAGTAAATGTAAACTCACAAATAGGAGCTGTCTTCTAGGGGCCATGCCCCTGTGCACGGCTGTGGTTACAGATACAGAGAAGGCAGAGGTGTGGCGCAGCCGTTCCTATTACTCTATTTCTGGCTTGTGTTATGCTCTGGGTCTCCAGGTTTGGCCTCTGCTGGCTTCAAGCCCAGTCCTCAGCCACTGTAGATGACAGGGAGCCTGCTTGTTCTGGTCTAGCCTGGGTCCCTCCTGGCTCATAGGCCCCGCTGTGAATGGATTTCTTTGAGACGTTGCATCAGCCGTCTTGGCTGCCTGCAGCAGCTGAGGCCCTCAGCGGAAGATTCCAGAAGTCAGGTTGGCTGCTGTCCTCCTGAATTCCAACTCCCCAGGGCTCCCAGTGGGTGAGAACAAGGGCTAACTGTGACAGAGCCCTGCGCCTCTGGGTGGGGCGTGTAGCGGATGGAAACTCAGACGCCTGGGCCTCGTGGCTTGCTTTATAAAGTGACTTCTGAAGCCCTTGTCCCGCCACCGGGCCTTGGCAGCCACGAGGAATCCTCAGAACTGAGCGAGCCTTGTGTCTGCTGGGAGGAAAGATGTGAAAATGAGGGCTGGAGTGGACACAGGGCTCCGATGCCAGGAGAAACAGGGCATGGTGTTGTGCGCAGGAGGCCGAGCTGACAAGAACCACATTCAGTGCCTAGCAGGAGCTGGCTCCTTGGAGGCCTCCGAAGCACAGGGCGACATTGATCTTAGAGGTGTCAGTGGCGTGCAGAGGGGGGCAGGAGGGGAAGCTGTCTGCTTAGCTGGGGAGAGTCTGCACGCAGACTTTCCAGTCTGAGCCCCACAGGATGATATCATCTTTGGTCCCCGGAAGTGTGCGGAGGGGCAGCGCGTCTGAGGGAGGGCACAGAGGCATGGATGGATGTGTGCGTTTTATGCCTCTCTCTTTATGAGCTGAAGTTGGCTTCGCACCTGGCTTGCTGACCATCTGATCCTCCTGCCTTTATCTCTCTAAGCTAGGATTGCAGAGGTGTACCATCATGCCTGGCCCATGCGGTGTGGGGCTGAACCAAGGGCTTTGTGCATAATAGGCAGGCGCTCTACTCACTGAGACGCTATTCCAACTGTGCCCTTTTGTAGCTCTAGGCTGCCTTTGCATGGCTCTGTGGGCAGGGTGTACCGGCTGTGCATGCTGCTCTACTCTGGAATGTGCGCTGACGGTGTTCCCGAGACGGGCAGACTGCCCCGACTTGGAACACGGCCTTGCCAGTTGATCACCGTATCACCTTGAGGGAACAGTCTGGCTGCAGTCTGCCTTGATAGTTCTCGCCTTGGAATGGGTGAGCACTACACAGGACAGGGCAGGCATTTCACGAGGGCAGTTCCTGGCGCTTCGGGAGCGGGTGATGGAGTCCCTTCTCTTGCCGCAGCTGCCACGACGCTCTGCTGTATTGCATACCCCAGAAGTATGTAAGCCAGAATCTTCCCAGGCTACATGTCATGTTGACAGCTGTGACAAGGAGTGTGACATCCTTTCCTCTTTCATTCTAAGTGAAAGGACCATCATTTTTCGGTCTGAAGGGAGGAAAGCAGCAGCCTGAGAGCCTTTGGCTGCTGAAGGGACTGCCCAGCTCAACCACTCCCCATCTCCAGGATGGGGTAGCGGTGTCTGTCCTTCCCTGAGTCCCCTGTGCCCCTTTCATCTCACACATGTTTGTCATGCTATCTGAGCCTCCATTCCATCTCCAACACACACATACACAAGTAGAAATACATACATCCTCACACATGTACACACATAGAAGCACATACATTTGTATACAAGTCCTTGCATAATAACACACATAAGCACATATACATATATGCAAGCACACGTACAATCACATACTATACCAAAGTCACACACACATATATATGTGTGCATGCACACACACACACATATATATATATACACACACACACACACACAGAAGCACACATGCATATATGTAGGACATGCACAATTACAGACATACAAACATATAACACACCTACACATACAGATATGCATGGATACATGCACATGCAAAATGCAGGAATATGCATGCAAACAGATACAGAGGACTTTCATACCAACACACACGCACACACCCACACACACACACACACACACACACACCCCTTATAAGATGCTTCAGATGATTGTATCTGAAGACAGAGGGCTGTCTCATGTAATCCCCAGCAGCGCTCAGGCAGCAGCTGTCCTAGCCTGTCACCTTCAGATCCTCTTCTGTCCTTAAGTTCTCCCTCTGCAGGCATTGCCCTCTGGGAGCCTGGTGGTGGCTACTCTGTCCTTCTCTCAGG
Organism: Psammomys obesus; assembly: GCF_907164565.1. Classification (NCBI taxonomy): domain Eukaryota; kingdom Metazoa; phylum Chordata; class Mammalia; order Rodentia; family Muridae; genus Psammomys; species Psammomys obesus. The sequence continues at coordinate 9,946,351 of NW_026596088.1, read as the reverse complement.
AGGCACCTGCTGCATGCTGGGAGACTGACTCAGGAATCATTCATCCGGCACTCAGGTGTTGGGGCAGAGCTGCAGAGTGCACTCTCTAGGGCCCACTGTGTGTGCCCCACCCTTGTACCACACAGCTTCAATAGTTCAGCTCTCTACAGAGGAATGGCGTTTTTCTAGCAACACCTCTGACAGACACCCTCAAAGCGGAAGCTCTTTTCTTCCCCTTCATTTCGTGTTTCCACACATTGAACCATCCAGTCAAGTGTCATCATGAAAGCCACTGTTTTGAATGACAATTTTAACAATCAATTGTGGGGAGGAAAAAGACGACACGATTATCTATGACCAGCAATTCTAATGCAGCTGTGGTTTCCACACCTTCATGGTCTATGTGCGTTGTTTGAAAAAGGTTTACATCTTGCAAAAAAAATTGCATAGACGTGGGTTGTATATCCCTGTGGTGGACTTGCCTGTAATTCCAGAACTGGGGAGGCAGAGGCAGAATTCTGAGTTCAAGGACACCCTGGGCTATAGAAAGACAGATCTGCTCTCAAGGAACAACAGCCTCCTTCCCCGCAAAAGGAAAGTAGACACCTAGAGCCTGTGTAGGATTTATTTTCATTGCTGCATATTTTATTGAGTTCCCGTCCCTCAATTAACATCTCAGTTCCCCGGTTATGAACATTTAGATGTCTGTTGTACTGTAAAGAAATAATGCTGTAAATATGTTTGAACCCATGGACTTTCAGTTGTATTTCCTCAGCGTGTCACTGCCTCAGTGTTTTCAGGCCCTGCTTAAAGGATTCAGCCCTGTTAAGGCACTTGATGTAATAACAACACCCCTGGACCTCAGTAATAATAACTGCCAGCGATGCTATCCTTTTGTGGGCCAGCCAGGCAAGCGTTATCTCTCCTGGTGCTTATCCCAGAGTCTCATAGTTCCTCCTCCATTCCCTGGAGGGGAGATGTTCCAATGCTACAGATACAGGGTTGGAAGTAAAGCGTGGCTGAGGGCCTGGGTGGGGACACAAGGAAGGGATGTTAAAGGAAGCAGTTCAAAGTCGTCAATCGAGCTAGACACCCATACTTCTAGGTCCTTGTAGACATGGGTGCCAGCGAGCTGGCAGAAAGCCCTCTTGCTTCGTGAAGATAGCCAAATCCTGTGTTGTGATACTCCAGGGTAGGGGCTGAAGAGGCCGTCTCTTGCCCTTCAGTGCCTTTTCCTTTTGACATCTTCCCTTCCACAAGAGATGTAGATGCCCCAAAGTTCCCTAGCAGTAAGTACAACACAGGAACCAAACCGTGCAGTTTGCTGATGGGAGGTTTGAGGTGGCCTCAGACACTCTCTTCACTTTCCACACTTGCCCTTCTGCCCTGATGGCCTGAGTCTGAGAACGCTGTGTCAGGAGAGAGCTTAGGCTGTGACCTCCTTGTTTGTCCTTCAGCGAGGGCCCGTTAGCTCAGTGGCAGATGATAGTGAAGTCTGTGGCCAGACCCTTAATGCCTCATGCATAAAACAGTGCTCCTGGGTATTTTTTTCTCTCTTAACCCAGGAATTGTTTGCTTTATCTCCGGCAGTGTGTTTTATTATATCAGAAACAGAAGACATTGATCTGAGATGAAAAGAAAAAGAAAACATGGTTTCCGAAGAGACTGTCAGTGGCTTAAAATTAATCAAGGCGCAGGTGTGGGTGGTAGGGGGAGTAGGGGACAGGGGTGTACTTGGTGGTGATTAAATCTCTGCCATTTGGCTATGGGGACAGCACCACTTTTAGAAGCAGGTTAAGGGGATGAAAATCTGAATTGGCATATCTATAAACAAGTTATTACTTCAGCCGCGGGATAATTTGTTGAGAAAATGCCATTATTTTCCCAATCTAGGTCCCCGGGAGAGCGTGGCTGGCACAGAGCTGACTACTGCCCTTGCATGTTGATGCCCAGGCAGTGTCTCGGAGCTCTCAGAGCAGGGGGAGAGGAGGAACACACTTCAGGTTAAAGCCTGTCTGTTCTGTTGAGTTTTCTCTTTTCTGAGGTGTAATGAAAAGGGAGCTGAGCTCCCCTGTAGCTCCCTCCCCAGGTATCTGACAGTCGCCACTGCTCCTGACTTTCAAGATCTGGTGTCTTTGGAGACTGCAGACTCCACTCTACCCTAAAGGGACAGAGACAGACTGGACCTTGAATCTTCCTGGGGAGAGGATTCTGAGGTATGGTGAATCCTCAGCCCACTGTGATTCTGAAGAAAGAATCTGCTGTGGGCAAAATTGTGCCTTTGCTCCCAGTCTCACACAAGGAAATCACAGCTTTGTATTATGTCGGAACTTAAAACTGTTTGAGGAAAAAAAAAAGATGGTGGCAGTGAGGGTCAGAGGCTCATGCTGGAGAGAGGGGAGTATCAGTTTCTTACCACTGTGATGGATACCTGACCGGAAGCAACCTGAGGGGGGAGGGGATCAGGAAGGGTTTATTTTATTCAGGAAGGGTTTGAAGAGATACAGTCCTTCACTGTAGGGAGACATGGCTATGGCCCCAGAATGGCAGAAGGCTGTGCTGGCTTGCTCATGTCCTGGTACCCAGAAAGCAGAGAGACTAAGACTGGAATCAGGGCTGGTCTACAGTAGTCCTCTTCCTTCAGAGAGGCCCCAACTCCTAAAATAGCACAATGAGCTGGGGACAAAGTGTGCAAACGGAGGAGGCTATGAAGGATGTTTCACATTCAAGCCCTAACAGTGGTCCCTAAATATATATGTATCAGTGTCACTGTACAAAGGGGACATCACACAGACATACAGACAGAATATGGTTTGAAGGTGAAGATGGGGTGGGGTTGGTCTGCCACAAGGAGAGGAATTTCAAGGGTTCCTTGAAAGGTCCCTCTGCCTTTGAGGAGGGCAAGCAGGAATGATACACGTATCAAAGAGCAATGGCCGTGTTTCCTTAAAGCCTTATGAAGACAGGTGAGCAGCTGGATTTGGCCCAAGGATTGCTGGCTTTCTAAAGATAGCTCTTTCATTAATTATCTTAACATCCTGAACTCTGCCTGCTACCCGCACAACAAACACATTTTTTGAGTGCTTAACTGTATGCCATGGCCGATCTAAGCTTTCACCCTGCCATCTTTCTTTGGTGAGTAGACTATGGAAGCAAGCGCTAGTCCTGGCTAAGCCACAGATTTCATTTCCATCCCACAGGAAGTCTGATGCCAGGTGGGAGGGAAACTAGGCCGGGAAGCTATGCCTCAGACTTTAAAGGGCTGGGTTTTGAGCAGCTGGTTCTTCCAACAGCCCTCACTCTGACAGGTCACACAACAACCCTGATCTCTGCTGCACCTTGTGACCCATCTCAGCTGTGCTTGGCTGGTTGGGCCTTAACTGCACTCAGTTGCCAATGGACGTATGAGAGTGACCAAGTAGGTGGCATGATTTGGGCTTCTCCCTGAAGGGTCTCTGGAGAATCTTTTGTTGATGCGGTAGATGATGCTTATTTTAAAGCTGTTCAGTAGTTCTACTGTGTTTGGTGACAGTGCCCCTGAGGGAACTCACTGGCCACAATGGGTCACCTGGTGCTATATTTGTGTTAGGAGGTTGCCTTCGGGGTCTGGAGAGACGGCTCAGTGGTTAAGAGCCCTTGTTCAGGCCTGGTGGCTGTGGTGGCACATGTCTTTAATCCTAACACTCGGGAGAGAGAGACACGTGGACCTTTTTGAGTTCTGAGGCCAGCCTGGTCTACAGTGTGAGCTCTAGGAGAGTCACGGCTACACAGAGAAACCTTGTCTTAAAAAAAAAGCACTTGCTGCTATTTGCAGAACACCAAAGTTAGAGTGCCAGCATCCACATAGCAGCTCACAATTATCTATAGCTACAGCCCCAGGAGATCTAATCTTTTGTAGACTCTGCAGGCATCTGCATGTGTGTGCATACATACATATACACACACACACACACTTTTTCAAAGCTTTGGTTTCAGCTGAGCTAGTGACAGCTGTACTGGGTACTTGTCGAGTTTGAGGTACCATCAGGAGAAATTGTGGATGTTTACTTTGTAAGGTGGTGGGCACTGGGATGGTTGCTGTCTGTAGTGTAGTGTCTCACCTGACACTTCCAAGCCCTCTCTGTGGGTTAGGTGTTGGTCTTTTACCTGCTGGCAAACAGGCCGATAAGGGTGCCATGCTGGGATTTGAATCGAGACAGTCTAGTCCCTTTTAGACCAGTGACTCTGCTGCTGTGAGCACTGCCTGGCCTTGTTGATCTCTTTGGTGGTCAGACATTATGGCTCTGGGGTATTGAACACACTGGCTCACGTGTGAAGTCACTGGGTTTGGAAGTGAAATGCAGTTTAGTTCTCCAGGGCCTCATCTCCCTGTTGGGATGACTCAACCATACTGGCTCCTCTGAGAACATAGGGACAGCTGCGAGGTCAGGTCTGTTGGCCATTTGGAAGACAACTCCTGCCTCCCATGGAGAAGAAGAGTCCACAGAAGCTGGTCTAACCAAGGAGCCATGCCGAGTGACCGAAGGCCTGTGGCTTTCTCTTTCTTCATAGTCAGGACCTAACAAGTCTGACTAGCTAGGCACACCCATCATGTTCTCTTCCAAACTTAGCTTCATAATTTCCGATAGCGATGAGCTAAGAATTTTCTAAACCTTTATGTGGGAATTCCATTATGCTCAGCAGGTCCATCGATTCGCTTCTCTCTCTTCGTCTTGTACTGTACCAGCTACCAAGAGAAACCAAGCTTCATCTTTCATGCTTTTGCTTAGGAATCTCGGCTTAACGCGCACTCCACCATACTCTTAACCCTTCACAAAACAGGAGATCATCTGTGTCATCTGGGCCAGCTCTTTGCCACCCCAATAAAAGGGGATTTTGGTGGTTAGCTCTACATTTCAACTTGCCACAATGTAGAGTCTCCCAGGAAGAGTCTCAACTGTGCAATGGTCTAGATTAGGCTCGTTCTTGGGCATACCTGTTGAGGATGCTCTTAATTTTTGATTGAACCGGCCCATTGTGGGCATAAACCACTCCAGAGTGGACAAAGCTAGCCAAGGACAGGCAGCGGCAGCCAGCGAGCAGCGTGGATGCCTTCATTCCTCCCTGCTCGCAGTTGTGGGTGTCATGTGACTAGATTCTTAGTTTCCACCTTGACTCCCCTTCAATAATAGGCTGTAATTTGGAGTTGTGAGTTATAATAAGCCCTTTTCTCCATTCATTTGCTTTTTGGTCAGGGAATTGTATCACAGCAGCAGAAAGAAAACTTGATCAGGTCGGTCCTCCTTGGTCTAGGAACACATTTAAACGTGGTGGCTGTTCCTGGACTGTTTAGAATGGTCCCTATTGTCCCTATGTAAGCCAGCGTTCTCTGTATGTCTTTACGTTTGTGTGTGTGTGTGTGTGTGTGTGTGTGTGTGTGTGTGTGTTTTAGAGGCTGGAAGCTTTCTTTCCTGAGCCCTTGCCAAAGTCACCTGAGAGCCTCTTTTGCTGTCATGGTACTTGCCTGTTATAGCATGTAGTCACCTGTTTGCCAACCTCCTGGTCACTCTTGGCAGAGCCCCTCAATATCTCACTCACCCGTTACAGCAGCACCCCCTCTTCTGAGCACCCATCTCTCACGATAGTCTCACAGGTTTCTAGTGATATTAAACCACAAATACATATTTCTCAACTTTCTGGAGTCTAGGACATTGAGTGATGACACCAACAGACACGGCCTGTGGTGAGGGGTCTCGTCTGAATATCTCTACACAGCTACCTCTTATGGAGCCTTCCCTTGGCTGAGAAGTGTCTTGTAAGAGCTCCACCCTATGACCTAATGACTTTCTAAAGTTGAATTTTCAAGTTGTTTATGATACTGGAGATACCTTTGACCAGTCTGGGCGAAGGAATAATGTCAACCTTGCCTTTGCCTCTTAGGCAAACCTCTTCATGGCTCTGTTTCATTACTTTCTTCTCTTTTTCCCTTCCATTTCACCTCCCTTCTCCCCTCTTAATATCTTGGTATGTAGCCCAGGTTAACCTCTAACTCCTGATCCTCCTTCAACTTTGAAGTTTTACGATTACAGGCATGAGCCACCGCATGAACGGTAGCCTGCATTTCTTTAGCTGTGTCGTGGAACGTGTGGGTTGGATGGAGCAGGTAGAATATATACTTATCGGATTCTTGTGAGGCTAATATATGCAATTTCATAAGCCCCATGGTAGTTCCTGGACACAGGGCCCAGCATGCAGCAAGCGCTCAATAAATACTGCCTGGATTGCAATTGTTGCTTTTAGACCAGTGAGTGGTCTGGGCCACATACAATTCAGCACAGTGGCTGCCAGTTAGATGCTACTGCTGAGAACAGTCGAGCTGGTCTTACCATAGGAGCTATTTAACTTCAAATTTTATTTCAATTAACTTGAATGTAAATTAATTAATTACTTGGAAAATATTTAAAGTAAGTTTAGAACAATGTGCGCCTGAGAAATTAGATATTAATTTGCCCTATTTCTGACAATTGTTTAGCATCTAAACTGAGATTAGTCTATTATACAAGACACACAGACCTATGTCCTTTAAGTGTGTTTATTTTTTATTATTATCTTTTTAATTTTTTTTGTAATTTATTTACTTTACATCCGACTGTAGCTCCTCCCTCATCTCCCAGTCCCACCCCCTTCCCTCTGTGTTTATTTATTTTGTAATGTGACACAGCTGTGGTGTCTTCCAATAGTTATTATGTCATTAAACAAATATTCCAGAGCACCAGCTTTTAAAGACAGAGAACCAGAACAGTAGAGAACTTTAAGATGCTAAGTTTTAGCAAGGTGTGGTGGAGCATGCCCGTAACCTCAGCACAGTGGAGTTTGATGCCGGAGACTACAACTTCAAAGTCATCCCGGCCTAGAAAGCGAGAACCTATCAAAAAATAACAACTTTTTAAAAATTGAAATATGAAAGAAGTGTTGGGTATGGAATGAACAAAAGCTAGTGCGATGGGGCATGTGGGTGTTGGTGTGGGTGTGGATATGGGTGATGAGGTGTGAGTAAGCCACCTGGGAGGTAGCCTTTGGCTGGAGATCTTGAGGACCAGAGAACCGTGAGAAAACACTGAGGAAAAACCTTCTGAGCAGAGAGGAAAGGCCTTGGGACTTCAGAGATAATGGAATAGTCTAGAAATAGAAGGCTGCCAGTTCTGGAACACAGAGGACAAAAGGAGAGTGAACATGAACTTGAGAGGCACAGACAGTGCAGTCCTCTGGTCCCTGATGACCCAGGGGAAATTCAGATTTTATTTCTAGTAAGATCAAAAGCCCCAGTGGTGTGTGGCTCCAGGGACTCTCAACCTTCTGACATTGTGACACGGCATCAGCATCTACAACACCTACACCAGACACCTACACAAGTGAGCTTAAAAAAAAAAAAAGTCCACCCCTATCTGGGTCTACGGGGGGGG
>NW_026596088.1:9867159-9938920 GCF_907164565.1 Psammomys obesus | reverse complement strand
TGAGAATGGAGGGTGTGGTTCCACCCAGGCAGGTGGTACCTTTGGGAGATGCTAGATTTGTGATACCAGAACTGCAGTTCTCCCAAGAAACTAGGGAATTTTGCACCTTTGTGTGAAAGTTGACATTCCATGTCACTCTTTTATTCATAAAACCTCATACAGGCAGATCAAAGCCCTTCAGAGCCAATGAAGCTCTCTGGTCCTGGTTCATTTGTTACTTCTGCAAAACCTCTGGCATTCACAGTCCCAAAGCGCCCTCCCCACAGAAGCTCTGGGATGCTGGGGATGATTCCCACTGTGTAGCAAATGAGTGCCACCAGAGAACTTGGACTTTAATGAGGGTCTGTGTCTCCCACTCTTTCTCACCCTCCCTTGCAGATGTCTCAATGAAGTTCTCTGGAAGGAAGTGCTTAGTCCCCTGAATGGAGCTTGCAGAGGCACCAGGCATGGCATACATGTGAGCTAGCATGCCCCTCCCACCCAGCACAGAGAGGCATAGGAATAAAGAGGATCATTGTGGGCTTTGGCTCAGCCCAGCAGGAATTAGCACAGAAGTTGTACCCTGGGTGTCAATTATCAACTTGCCTGGGGAATCTCAGGCTCTTGCTTGACCTTGGCAGAAGGTCTGACAAGTTGGGCTTTCTGGGGGTAGAATTGGTCGTTTCAGAAACAAAGCCATTGAGACAGAGTTGAGGAGAGTTGCTTATTCACTGGAGAAAGGAGTGCATTGTACATTGGGATGCCCGGTACCTCCTTCCCTTCCTCTAGCCTTGTCCTGTCCCTTTCTCCCAGCTGGAGCTTTGGGAGCAGTGGGCAGCGTGCTGTCTCAGACTGGGCTTTCTTTGGTCTTCCTGCCTCTGGGGGCTGTGCACGTTTTTTTGGTTCCTCGGGCCAAGTCTGTTGTCGTGGGTGATGAGAGCACTTCCTTCCAGGGCTCAGAGGGAAACAGCCCCACAGTCTGCAGGCAGCTGCAGAGGCGGCTGCAGGAAACTAGCAGACAGAGAACACCAGGAACTTCTTCCTGTTCTGAGTTCTCCTTCGTGCTCCCTCCTCCCTCCTGACCCACAGCTCCCTCCTTCCTCCTGACCCCCAGACCCCTTCTCCCTCCAGACTCACAGTCCCCATGAGACAATACCATGAGGCTTGGGAGATGGCTCCATTGATAAAGTACTTGCAGCACAAACTGTGAGGGTCTAAGTTCATATCCCCAGCACCCTGTAAAAAGCCCAGTGCATATTCCGCAGGCATTTGTTGTCCAGCACTGAGGTGGAGACAGGAGGATCCCTGGAACTTCTTGGCCAGCTAGTCTAAGAAATAGGTGAGGGCAACCAAGGAAGACACTTGATGTCAACCTCTGGCCTTCACAAGTACAGGTGCATACAGAAGTGCAAATGTATACACACACACACACACACACACACACACACACACACACACACACACGAAGCCTGATGTAGAGGCTTAGCATTCACCCATCAGCATGCTCAGCCTGTTTCTGTCTCCTCAGAAACTTGTCTCTCCTGTGAAGTCTACATGGCTTGTATGAATGTATTCTGGACATTCATTCCTGGGGCTGGGATGGGATGGGGCATACTGGAGAAGTTGTCCACAGGCAATACGAAAAGTTCCTTTGTCATGTGGGGGCAAGATAAAGCAGGGACCCTGGTGGTTGAGGAATCGCAAGCTCCGGTGATTTCTGGATGCAGGTAGATGGACAGACCTGGCTACAGCACGGAGTCCTTGTCCAACTCCAAGGGGCAGAAGCCATGAGAGTCTTGCTGTGGCCCTGAGGCCTGCCTGCCTTTGCCACGTCCGCTGACATCTCAACAAAAGGCATCCATTAAGATGCAGAAATGTCATCCAATATTGAAATGGCTGCAACTACTTTAAATTGCGCTGCTTCTCATAGAGGTCAGAATAGACCACACCCAAGAGCTCTGGCTCCTTCTTCATTGCTGATTTTCAAATTGCTATGGTGGTAGTGAGGGTCAATTAGCTTGGCTTTCTCGTTTTTGAGCAAGTCTCATGCCTTCCTGAGCCGCATTTCTACCTCTTTAAATTAGGAACCACACCGCAGGGTATCTGTATTGTGGAAACCAATAAACACATGATGTCACAAAGAACATCTCCTCACAGTAAAAATATAGAAAGTAATTGCTCATGTGTCCAGACTTTAGAGGCATTTTGTTTTCCATATGTCTGTCTGTATGTCTGTTTTAGAGGCAAGCATTTAGTCCAGTCTGGTCTCAGTCTTGCTGTAGAGCTAATGTCCTCGTACTTGTGACCTTCCTGCAGGGTCTCCTGAGGGTTTAGGATTACAGGTATGTTCCAGCATGCTCCTGTTCTGGGAAGTGCTGGGGACACATGCAAAGCAAGTGCTCTACAAACTGAGCGTCATCCTCAGCCCCATGACAAACCTCATGTATCACAACTGTTCTGGGAGGATGGATTGAAGAGGTAATAAAATGATGCTTATCATTTTTATTTTTGTCATTTGCTGATTGTGGTTCCACTTGAGGAACAGTGAGTGATAGCTGTGAAGATGGCCATCATAGGACTGGAGGTGCTCCAGTGAACATGGGTCTAGGATGAGAGGGGGTCACGTTGGATATGTTGTCAGCTGCCGTAATAAAGCGGATTCTAAATTAGCCCAGCATACAGTAGGCATCGAATTACATCATCAGCACTGAAAAAAATAAAATGACCATTGTCACTAGAGTCATCATCATCACCAATGTCAGCACCATTAATGTCACAAAGAAATGGAAGAGGGGTTCAGGAAGGCAGGTTGGATCTTCCTCTGCTGAGGCGTGCTGACCTCCATATGGACTCTAAATGTAGAAAGTTCATCTGTTTCCTCGGCCCCATGGAGTCACCATGGATTTTCAGCTCTCTCAGCCCAGGGAGAAGCCTTCTGTCCACCCCAGAGCCTGGAGCTCAGAGCTCTCTGTCCTCCCTGCTCTCAGGATTGGTATTTTTCCCTCCATGGCTTGTGCTGGCATTTCTGTGTGTGGTCTCTTGGAAACATTCCACCCATGAAGCACAGCTGCATGAGTCTTCCAGAACTGGGATGTGGTGTCTTCGGTACGGTACAGACTGCACTCTGGTAATAGAGGAACAGAAAAGAAAGGGAGGGGAGCCTGGGAAGGCTGAGGAATTTGTTTTGGCAAAACAGGATGAATCTGGGACTTAGTAACGTCTAGAAACTTGGATTCCAGGCTGAGGTTTTGGCAGTATTAGAGATCAAATCCAGGATCACATGCTAGGCAAGTGACCTACCAATGGCTCCATTCCCAGCCATACTGATTTTTGATTCAGACTGGAAGTAGCTCTTCAGAAATGCCCTTCTCTCCTGGATCTCACATGACTCACCAGAAAGCAGGGGGCTTGACTGAGGTTAGGGATGCACTAAGTAAAGCTCATAGAGAGATGGAATTTATGCATAGTGTTTGTTCATTTGCTGTGTGGAGAATCTTAAACCACGTACTTGCTGAGCAATCCCTGCATGGTGGGCTTGGGATATGGCTCCCATACATAAAGCCCTGGACTCAGTCCCTGGCATTGCACAAAACTGGCATGGCTGGCACATCCCTATAACGCCAGCACTTGGGAGGTGGAGGCAGGAGAATCAGATGTTCAAGATCATCTTTGGCTACATAACACATTTGGGGCCAACCTGGGATTCATGAAACCCTGTCTCAAAAAAACCATATTGTGCACAAACACACACACACACACACACACACACACACACACACACACACACACACACTCATAGGCCTCACAGAGGAACAGACCTACAAACCTGCTAACTTCTTTTGCTCTTCTTTTGTTCTTAACCTCAGACCTGGGGCTCAAATTGATACTGCCTCCCTGTAGAACAAAGCCCTCCTCTGCCAATCCCCAAAGCCACAGAGCACACCATAGTGTCACTGAAACACCGGGTAGTAGATGAGATACTCGGTGACATTGGTTCCAGGATGGCTTCTGCCATCTTTAGTCATTCCCAGCAAGTGAATGCAAAATTGGTGGGTGCCCAGGAAGCACTGATGACTGAGCTAAGCTGGAGGTGTGGCATATGTTTCCGGCCCCTGGCAGATGCCCTTCTGAAGAACTGGGCGGCCACATGCAGAAGCTTAGGACTAAGCTCTTGCCTGGGTTGCACTGAGTAGAGGCTGAGCCTGCTACATAGTAGGGTCTCTTCTTGGGCTAAAGTGACTCTTAAAATGAAGAACACTCTAAAGTGACAGTAATTGTCCTGCTAGGAAGACTGACACTGTGACTTTCCCACACTGGGCTAAGGCTGAGCCAGGGTCGGCGACACCATCTCCATCAATTTCCACAGCAAGGATGAGAGATGCTTATTGCTGTTGTTGAGTGCGCTGGGCAGGTGTGTGTTTGCATAAGTGTATGCCATGCCTCGTGAGTAAGTGTGCACACGGAAGCCAAAGGTAGACCAGAGGTGTTGCCCCTCAGGAGCCACTCACCTTATGTTTGGGGAGAGGACCCCTCTCTCTGAGGCCTGGAGCTCATTGTTTGTAGGCTACACTGGCTGACCAATGAACCCCAGGAACTTTCCTATGCCCACCTCCCCCATTTTTACATGGCTCTAGGGAAGGAGGTCAGGGCTTCATGCTTGTGAGGCAAACAGTTTTTTTTTTCTTCTGACTGGCCCCTTGGTCTCTATTATTTATTTGACTGTAACAAGCATTAACTCAAAGACCTAGAATGAGGAAACGGTGAAAGCTGGTTCTAGGACCATCTGATCCAATTTCCTAGCCTTTTTAGGTTCCTAGTAGGTACTAAACGTTAAACTGGGAACTGTGGTTAGTGATTGCCATTCATCATGTGGCTGAATGTGGAGGACACTTGTCACAAAGTGGTCAGCAAGTATATCCATGGCCCTGAGTTCTGTGGTCTGAGTGCTGGCTCGGACATTGCAAAAACCCTTTGGAGAACAACAGAAGGGAGAGTGGTTTTATTCTGTTCTGGCTCAGGGTTTCACAGGGATTATTCATAGGGATCATGCTGAGGCAGGGTATTATGATGAGAGGGGCCACAGTGAAACTGATCACCTCTTGGTGTACACGGAGGATGAGGAAGTTAGAGGGGGAGGAGAGAGAGAGAGAACAACTTCTAGCTAGGCATCGCCCTCTAAGACTTCTAAAACTTGTCCAAATCACATTGCTAGGTAGGGACCAACCCTTCGCTATATGAGCCTTTCGGAGAGTCACTTCAGAGTCAAACCTTAAGAGATACTTACTAATGATCCATGCTAGGCAAATTACTTCTCCGAACATCAGTTTCACCATCTGTTAAATGGGCTTTTAATGTCACCTCTTAAGACATGAAATTTCAGCCACCCAGTTAGCAAAATGCCATACATTCAGGGGGAGCCGAATGCTTCCTAGTGTTCTGATTACTGTCAGCAGTGGCCAGACATGTGACCTTGTTATTTATGGTACGGTGATGAATGTGTGTGTGTGTACATATGTGTGAGGGAGCAGTTGTTCCTAAGGCTGTGTCCAGGCTCCAGGTTGTCAGAAGGCGTCTTTCTCTGAGTCTCTGAGTCTCTCTCTGAACTTCACTGTCTAGGCTGGCTGCCAGGCAAGCCCCTGAATGCCACCCGCCTATTCCCACTCCCTGCCCCTCGTGCGAGGGTTACAGGTGTGCACTGACACACCTGGCTTTTAAGTGAGTGCTGGAGATTCTCACCTCTGTCCAGCAGGCGCTTTGCCACCGGAACCGTCTCCCCAGCCTACCACCTTAGCCTCCAAGACAAGACTCCTTGCTGAACCTAGAAATCACTGATTCAGTTAGACTGGTTGGCCAGGTTTCCTCTGGAATCCTGTTTCCACCTCCCCCGAGCTGGAGTCATAGGTACGTGTGCTGCTTCCTGCTTTTAGATGGGTGCTGGGGGTCCATGCACAGGTCCTCATGCTCAGACAGCAACCACTTCACGGATAGCCATGCTCTGGTCCACATCTTTTTAAGGCAAAATAGACCCTCTCAGGTACAAACAACAGAATTTTACATACATACAGTGATAGACAGATTTGTTAACCATTCATGGGCCAGGGCCTACACACTAAGGAATGGAGGCATTACAATGCTGACTGAGTTCCCTTGGGGCCATATGCTCATATTTTCCAAGGCTATGAGTGATGAATTCCCCAGGCTTGCATATCATTGGAGGGATGTGGAATAAAATAGATGGAAAGAATACTGAAGAGGAAGGAGACTTATATATGTTTAAAACTTTTCTAAATTTGGAAGTTAGCAAGAGGAAGACAGGTGTACCCTGTGGCAATGGTCTGGATGTGTTACCAGAAAGCCATGCCATGGCCCCTCCCTTGTCTGTGGGATTTCTGGTTTCTCAACTCCATCCCTATTTGAATGTGAATTGTCGCTTTGCAGCCAAGAGATTCTGCCAGATTCTGGCCTGCCTTCAAACCTCTCCTCACCCCTCTCCTTACCTAGGCAACAAGGAGAGTGCTGTGTCCCTGACATCCCTTTCTCATCACTCAGAAACACTTGCCAGGCATGTGCCTTGCCTTCTTCGCAGGGGCCACCTACCTGTGAAAGAAGCCACCAAGGAAATCCCAGGGAGATAGACCTCCATTATGTGGTACCAGTTGCTGTGTTTAGGGCTTGAGAAGGAGGTGAGAAGAAACCACATTCCCCCTAGGGAGGAAGCATTGACTGGAAGACAGTGACAGTCAGTGGTAGGCAATTTCCACGGGGCAGGAGAGACACCTCATCCTTCTAAGTAGGAACAAACAGGTGGCTGCCATATGCAGAAAATTCCTCATGACCTGGATGCCACCAGAACCAAGAGTATTAGAGGTCATGTGTGCGGAAGACACTGGAAGGCCAGCTGAGTAGACATACAAGTTCTGCCTTTTGTCACGCCATCTTACATCTCCCTGATACAGGGCAGAGGCCCTCAGGATCCCTGGAGGTGAAAGTGGCCCAAGAGCCATTCAATAAAAATGCAACTTCTTTGAACACTTGCCTAGAATACTCAGTGGAGTGAGTTCCTCCCTTGGAAAACGGAAGTTAATGGACCTATGTCTGGCATCAGAGAAGCCAGTTCCCTGGCCCTGGTTCTTGCCCTTCTGAGCACTGCTTGTAAACAAATTAGCCCCACCTCACCGTAAGTATTTGCAACAGGAGAGCAGGATGGCTCCCGGGGCAGGGTTACAGCTGGTGCATCTGTGTGGCACAGAGAGAGCATTTGAAATTACTTAGTGACTTTTATGTGTTCTTTGCTGACATAAAGTCAGTCAGTCAAAGTCTACAGCAATTTGAATTTCAGAGGAATTATGGGATATCTGAGTTGTGTGTCCAGGGATATGTCTAACTTTTCATTAGCCAGACACAAAAACCCCACCACCAACAACCAACAACAACAACAACAACAACAAAAATAACAACAACAACAAAGGAATATTATTTTGACTCCCATAAGCAATTTTTTTTTTTGATAGGGTCTCACTCGGTAGCCCTAGACTAGCCTAGAACTCTCTATGCCTGCCAAGCTGGCCTTAAACTCACACAGATCCAAGTTAATGCTGGGATTAAAGGCATGTTCATACTTTAAATACCTGTTTTAATGGAATGCTCTGGAAGAGTGATGATGTCAGCTGTTTCCAACTCTCTAAGATTCAGACACTGTATTTCTAGGTCTGCCCAGGTCACTCCAGGTTTACCTATTAAGCTGGAATGTTTATCACGAATGCCTTTATATGCCCCACGTAGTACACAGTATATTCACAATGACTGCAGGGTAAGCTGGTCTCTTCAGTTCTGAGGGTTTGCCTGAGGTTGCTATCCGCTGTTTGGTGTAGGTTGAATAAAGTTCATTCAGTGTTCCTCATGAGAGCTCTAATCCCCAGCCCTTCCAAATGCCACTGTACTTGGAGGTGGGATCTTTAAAAAAAGGTTCAGGGCTATGGACTGGCCCACCCCAACATCTACCCCATCTATGAAATGCTGGAGTGCATGCAGGGGCCAGTCCTGCAGATCCAAAGCTGCAGGACCTCCATGACACAGGATATCCCAGAGGAGTCCCAGTGAGGTTCCAGTATTGATGGTACAGCAGAAGCCAGATGCCTCACACCAGACCGAGGACTCACTGCAATGAATATTTACAAGCAAAGAAGTGTGGACTGTGACACACTACAGGTTCCACAATGAGATTTTTTTTCTCTCTCTCTGAAAAAGTAGTACAGAGGGCTTCTGACTTGCTATGCAAACTCAGGTTCCACCTGGTGGTCTCTTGAAAGCCTGTATCTCTGGAGTGCTGGGGTGTTTGGGACTGAAGCTTGTAGTCCTCCTCTGTGTGTAATCCTATAAAGGGCCCTGGGACCTGCACAGGTGCCTGAGGCTGGATAACTAAGTTAAAGGCACTTTTATTTTTTCTTTTTGAGACAGGGTCCTATCTATCTGTAGCTCAGGCTTCCCTTGCGCTCACTATGTATCTCAGGATGAGCCTGAATAAACTTCCAAAATCCTTTGGCTCCCATGTGCTGGCATTACAGGCATGTAACTTCACACCTAGCTTATATGCTATTGCTAATCAAACCCTGGGCTTTGTGTGTGAGGGTACGCACTGTACTGGCTGAGCTATGCCCCCAGTTAAAGCACATCTTGTCTTCATAGTAGAAGTGTGTTCAGTTCTAGCCACAATTATAGGTTTCACAGTGAGGGAGAGAGAGAGACAAGCTAGTCTTCAGACACATCTTATGGGAATGAGACACAGGGTGTACTGTAAGGACCCATTGACTTCATAGGTCTTGTGTGGAAGGCATGAGTCATTGTCACCTCCACCCCAATCCATTGCCTAACATCCAATAACAAACTGCCTGTGATGTCCTTAGGGCAAAACCAAAAACCCAGAAATGCCTGGTGCATGCCTGGGGTTCTAAGGCCTACCTCTGCCCCTGCTTTCTCTCCTAAAGCTTAATTGTTTGTCAGAATCTGGCCTTTGGTCTCCATGAACCAGACAATATTCAAGTCCAGCTTCCGGATCGCATGAATAAGACTTGTGATGGGCAGATGGGTTTCATTTATCTGGTAATCTGGCCCTCCTCTGACTGAACAGTTAGTTTGGAGGCATGTGTACACAGAGTCCCTCTGACTCACTCGTGGCTTCCTTGTGGTGATCAGCAGGCACAGTGCAAGCTGCTGGCATAGAACTCAGTAAGTACGTAATATGGGTGATTTGGCTAACTCCTCAAGCTTCCTCTGTGGCACAGACTTGACTTCATTTTCATTTATGCCACCTGTGTTAATATCTCTCAACAGTGTCTACAACCTTAAAATAACGATGTGTTTGTGTGTGTGTGTGTGTGTGTGTGTGTGTGTGTGTGTGTGTGTGTGTGGTGTTCTGGTGTTTTGTTGATAGGTACTGCTAAATGTATGTCTCTGGTAGATATGAGCCAAAGTATAGGATGGCTTGTTGCAAGCTGGACTATCTTCTCCATGAGTTGCTAGAAAAGAGAGGTGTATCTGTGGCTCAGTGGACTCCTGTTTGACCTTGGACAGGTTATGCCAGCTCTCTCTGGCTGCCAGCTTCTGCAGCTCTATCCTCTGTGGGTTGTTACAGGGGGAAATGATATGATGGCCACATAGGAGGCAAGCCCAGGATCTGCAGTATGAAAAGGTTTCACCAAATAGCCATTGCTGTTGCCAGTGAGCATTTCCTCCTTTCTAAACCTACAGTGCTCTGAAACTGGAAGAAAGGACGTTGGGTCATTTCACTGCAGAGGCCCAAAATTCCAGTATCACTTCTGCTCCCAGGCCCTTAGGACAAAGAATGCTCACATTGTAGTATTTAGCTGTTCTAAACCTTGACTAAATAATAAAGTTAATAAACCTGAGGAATGGAAGGTATGTAGCTCCTGGGAAAGAGGATCTTTGGTGCTCATCTCCTTTGTTGTTGTATTCACCAGTAGTGAAGAATCCTGTAGGATGCAGAGGGTGAACGCAGAGGCCATACAGGATCCTCATGGCCAAGTGTATCCTGTTTCAAGGTGCAGCTAGCACAGGGCCCAGCCCGCACAGATAGTAGCTGTTCATTATAGTTATTTCAGTGTTTTTCTTTTTTCTTTGAATGCATTTCTATACTTAAAAAAGTGAGCTCCAAGGTTGTGGGGGTTTATGACAAAACATTATAGTTCTCTCAAGGTCCCTGTTTAGAAAATATATCAGTTAGTTATGACCGCAATAATACTGTGTAACAAATTACCCAAAACTCAGTGCATGAAAATAGCAGACATGCATTTTCTCTGTGCTTTCTGTCAAGTTGGTCAAGGTTGGGCTTGGTCTAAGCTGCAGGTTGCTTCCATGTCTAGCCACATGGTTCCCCTCTTCCTTGCACCAGTAAGCCACTTGAGTCATATTCTTCTTGAGATGGAAAAAAACACAGAACATCATGTTCAAGCATATCCTTCACTTCTGAGTATGTCATGTCCTGCTAAACTTCCGCTAGATCAAGTGAAGTAGCCAGGACTATGCTGAAGAGCTGGGATGAACTTCCCAGTCCCATGACCTGAGAGCGTGTCTCTAGGAAGCAGTAAGGAACGAGGTTCACTCTTTCAGTCTCCTCAGCTCTCCATTGCCCTCTCCAGCTTGTCATTGCAGTGGGCGCCCTGAGCGCTTTTCTTAGCGTAGGAGCTTCTGTGGTCCTGGCATGCTCATTACAATTCCAGAAGCACTCCACGGGATCGGGCAAGCACGTTGCAAACTCCCCTTTGGTCTCCTGAAGCCTTCTCTCTGACAGACAGGAATTTACTCTACTGTAAACGTAAGAGTCCCAATTTAGACAGACACGATGGATTAGGCAGACAGCATCATTGACCCAGTTCCACTTCGTTAGCCTTTCCAATTAAGGAGGTTGTTACTGTGAGTGAGACCTCACAGATATGCAGTCATACCTTGAGTCCTCGGGACTGAGCACTGGTTAGGTTAGGGAGAGTCTCCAATTTCCGTGTGCACCCAGATAGGAGAAGCAAGTGTGGTTGGTGTGAGAATAGCTGAGTGTTAATGACACAGGCCTCTTGTGAGAGCTTCATCCTCTTCCTGGCCAGTTAATTAAGATGCTAAATAAGAACCCTTTGTGCTCCCTCTCCCAGAAGCTTTTGAAATAAACCCAGGATCCCTGAGTATGTGTGAAGGGTCTGTGATTTTGGAACTCCAGATAAAGAGTAGATGCTGTGCTGTGTCGAGGGATCAGTCTCTTAGAATCATCCACATATTTGGCAGAGATTTTTCCATGGCTTTCCAAGAAAGGTCTTTCTTAGGGGTTCAGGATGGCATCCCCCCTTTCTTCATTGTCTTGGGATTCTGAGCAATGAAGCATGAGCCCCACACAATAGCCAAATGAGCCATGAAGCACAGCTTAATTAATCTGGGCATGCTCCCAATGCCCCGTGCTGCACTAGCTAGGATTTGGCTTTGGAGAAGGTGGCCAATTCTGAGGCTGAGCCATATCTTCTGTTCTGACTCAGATCTAGATGAATATGGACAGAGGGACAGTTAGAACAAATAACCAGTCTCACGCTGATGGTGACTTGAAGACCAGGGTCTCTGCAAAACCAACAGATTCTGTTGCTGGGGTCTGCTGACAGCCACACGAGGAGTGGACGGATCTATCTCCAATAACTGGGTCCTGCCCTGTGTGGCTAATCAATAGGGAGCCAGGCTCAGCTCTCCAGCATTGTATATCACTGATCATACAGATGATGAGAGTGTGGCCAGAGGGTCAGGATAGGTGGAGCAGTGAGCCTGTGTACCCCACCCTAGGTAGCCCAGTGAACACAGCTCTGGTGGATCATGGCTGAATGCTATCCCGGGGAAAGGGCAGAAGAGGCTGTGGTGGGAAGTCCTGGACTGTTTCTCCAAGACTCCTCACCAGTTCCTTGTGGGTCAGCGTTGCAGTGTGGAGGGAGATGGGAAAGGTTCCCTCAGTGTTTCCCTGGGTGCAAGAATTATCTGCGCTCAGATGGTATGAAAATGAATGAGGTGCCTCCTTGGCAACATGCCTGAAACTGTGCCAGGGAAGTGCTACGACCTGGACTCAAAACTGGAATTGGTGGAAGAGGCATTGTCTTTACCTTCTAAGAAGTCCAGAGGTCACAATGTGCTTGGATCCATGCCTCAGATGTGCCCTGAAGAAGATATTGCCAAACAGGGATAAAGGCAAGCGAGTCGGTTTGGTAGCGTGTTCCTGTAATCCCCAACACTCAGGAGGCAGAAGTAAGAGGAGGGCTGCAGGTTTGAGTTTGGCCTGGGCTACATTGCAAGTACCAGACTAGCTTGGGCTACAGAGAAAGACCTTGTCTCAAAAAGTAATACAATAATATTAAAAATTTGTTTAAGGGAAATAAGTGTTATCAGGCCTTGTGATGAAAGCCTGTGAGTTCCAGCAATTTGGGAAACTGAGGCAAAGGGATTACAAGTTCAAGGCCAGTGATACAATGAGTTTCAGCAGACCAGCTGAAGCTGAGACCCTAACCTCAAAATACAAACCAAAGAGAGGGGCCAGTGGAGTACTTGTTTAGCATACATGAAATACTATATTCAATTCTCTCCCTCCTTCTCTTCCTCTCTTCCTCCATTCCTCTCTCAGGTAGCTGCTCCTCTCCAACAGGAGTTTAGAATGTTGCAGTTTGTCTTCACTCTCCCTTTAGTCACAGTACTTGAAGAAAGGCAGCCTGGTGCTAATTTGCATGGCTTCTTAGAAGCCACTATTAGAAAAATCTTCTTCAATAGAGCCAAGCTTCAAACTGGATTTCTACACAGGGCCTAACAGGCGTGGTCATTTTCTCTAGAGGCTGCTAAAGGTAGTTTTCCCAGAATCATGAACACATATGATGGTTAAGTTTGGAGCAGCCATGGTGCAGACAGAAATAGCCTTTATGTGCTGCGTTTCCTGTTTTCCTTGGGAACGACCAGGGGAAGGAATGCCATCACCTCCAATTAGTCCTTGTCCTCTCCATCTGTCCCTCCCCCAACCCAGAATTCATGCTTAGTGACCCCAGACTTTACCACCCAGCACCCCAGTCAATTGGCTTTTGTCAAGACTGAGTGAATGGGATGTTTCTCTGGCCTGAAAAAATCTTTCCTGGCCTGCTGGAATGTGCTGTTCTCACAGGAACTGGCTCCCCCTTTTCTGTCTCTCTCTCTCTTGTCTTTCCTTTTTGCAAGGTTAGACATAATCACGCAATATTGCCACGCACCAGAACTATATATTTATGTCAAATTCTTTTATGGACCCAAGTCTCTTTCATATATGGGTTTGAACACACTGGAGATGTGTTGAAAAGGTGCTTTTTTTTTTTTCATGAGTGTCTATGTGTATGCATGTGGGTACATGCTTTTATAGGTACCTTGAGGGTGCATTTGTGTGTATTTGCATAAATGTGTGGTATCAGGTATCATTCCTCAGGAGCCATACTTTATTTATTTATTTTTTTTGGAAGATGTCTCACTGGCCTGGAGCCAATTGAGTAGGTTAGGCTGTCTGGCAGTCATCCCGAGATCTATTTGTCCCCAGCTCTAAGATTATAAGTGTGTACTTGCTGCCTAGCTTTTTATGCCAGCGCTCTAACTGGGGTCCTCATACTTTGGAAGCAAGCACTTTCTCGACTGAGTCACCTCTCGCCCCTCCTCCTTCTTGGCTCCTCCTTGTTTTGCATGATCTCCCTATGGACAGTCTTGGGCCTCTTTCATTGCTTGGGTTTGGAAAGGAGTCCTGAGATTCAGCAGGGGGCAGCCTGGGTCAAGTTCTGGCATCTTCAGAGAATGGAGAAGACAGTCTGTCTGTCCCCCTGATTGGGGAGAGCAAACGGTATTGAAAGCAATGTTGGAAGTTGACTGCCTTCACCTCAGCCCTGATGAGCGTTTTCTCCTTTCTCCCCACAGGACCCACACCCGAGTCCACTGATCACCCTAGAAACTCAGGTGAGTGCCTCTCGTCGTCCTTGCCACCTATCTTCACCTTGAGGTTCAGTGACAGCTCTCCACAGTGGCCTCCGTGTGTCTCAGAAGGGACAGATGGGCATATCACGATGCCCTTGTGTCCCGTGTGCAACCACACTGACTGATTGTACATACATGTGTGAAATTCTGCATGCATAGGCATACCCACAGGAGGACCACTGAAGGTATACCCTGCCCAGTGATCCCCAGGAGGTGACTGCAAATGGAGAATGGAGACAGAGAGGCTTCTGCACGTAGATGGTGATGTCCCACTGCTCTGGACTTGGCTGACTTTGCTCCTTAGCAGTTGGCACAACGCTACTGGAAAGTGTTGGAGATCTTGGTAGAGTCTCCGCCATGCTGCAAGGGAAATTGGGCCCGTTGGGTTTCTTAGTTTTGTTAATAAAAGAACTTAAGGATGGACTCAAATAGAAGCTCGGAAATGATTTTATTAGAGTTTAAAAGAAAACTCTCAGGTAGGCAAGCTGTGAAGGCTGGCAGCGCCCTGAGGAGGGAAACAGAGAAGAGAAAGGGAAGAAGCCACGGCTTTTGAGTTAAGCCAGCATGGAGGTCAGCTAACATGGTGAATGACCAGCCACACTGTGAGGAGGGGCTTTAGGGAAATAATGGGAAAAAATGTACCAGAGAACAAATGCTTAAGCTCTGGTTGCTGAAAGAAAGAGTCAGGAGAGAAGAAAGAGTAAGAGTGGCATTGTTCTGAATCCTGACTGAAAAAGGTGGACAGACCCAAAGATGGCTGCAGAAAATCTGGGAAGAAGCACATTATCTCATTACAGGGCTAATCATTCCTCCTATTGCTTTAGCATGGCTTAAGGTGACTTGCCTTTCTGAAGAGTGGTCTCTTGGCCAGGTAACTGGTCACCCTGAGTGAATTAACTCTTAAGGTCGCCAAATGCCATATCTCCACTCAGTGGTAGATTCCAGTTTTTTGACTGGCAGGCAACAGCTTTCCCATCATGGGCCTTCAATGATACTATAACAGTAAGACCCAGCTCCCAGGGCGGGAAGTTGCGCTTTCTATCTGCTTGGGTACTGGAACATTCTGAATAGCCTAGATAGCAATGGTGTTTCTGTGTGGGGCAGATGACCCTTGGGTACAGAGATGGAAGATGTGACTCGGCCCTTACGTCTTCTCTATGGATATCTGCCTCAGAACCACTGAGACCTAAGTACCATACAGTGCTGCATCTTCTATCTGGTGGCATTGGTGATGTTGTCTAACCTCCAAGTCATTCCTTTTCCATCTTAGTGAGAGTCACAGGAAATGATTTCTCGAGCATCAGAGGTACATGGGGGCGGGGTGCCAGTATAATCTTTTATATAAAGGGACTGCAGCCTTTTCTACTGGCTTTGAAGGGGGTGTGTCTCCAGATTGATGGCCTCCTTGGCTTCATGGTTTGGTCAGATAACAAGGAGAAAAGGAAGACAGGCTGGACCTCCTTCAGAGCCCCAGAGAGAGTGCTTTCCAGGTGTCAGACACAGTAAAACATTTTCAACATTTCATGAATGAGTAACAGTGCTTTGGGGGATTTCTGTGGCATACTGGCAAATAATACCTGCGTTTTCCTTTCTTCCTCTAGCCCTGGGTCCTTGCAACTCACTGGCATCTCAGTTTGAATCTTCCCACAGAGAGTGAGGAGAGTCACAAACCACCTTGCTCTAGGGTGGCCTGGCTGTTAAGAAGCCCTTAAGCTTGGGGAGTGGGTTGAAGGAAAGGGATCCTCAGGGTTTCTTTGTGCTTATGTTCCTCTATCCTCCCATCCTTAGGGACACACTTGTATAGCTGCCCTAGGGAGGAGCAGGCCCCAGGGGTGGTGGAATAGGATGGATGGCTCAGCTCTGAGGAGAAGGATCCATGGCCTCTCTTCTGCTTTCTGTCATTCTTTACACACCCCTTTAGCCAATGTCTCTGTGAGTGAATTTTACCTGTCTAATTAAGTCACCTAATAGTTTGCTTTTTCTATAACTGAATTCACTGAACTTTAAACCAAACCAAGCCTTGGGGCATTCTCAATCTGGGCATAACTTTGATGCCCAAAAAGTATCTGTGAAGGTCTTGAGGACACTTAGGGTTGCCTCCTACAGGGGACCAGTTTATCTGCTAGTGATGGGGATAGAGCTCATTAGCATATAAGCAGCCAGTATATAACAAGCTCCAGGCCAGTGAGAGATCCCATCTTGGAAAAACAAACAGCACCCAGGGAATAGTATCTACTAAAGTTGATCCATAGCTTCCACATGAGAAATAATTATTTCCCATAATGGGAAAGAATTACCCCATCCAAGGTGCCAGTGGGGTCAAAGTTGAAAGACTGTATCATCAGTACTATTAGTGAAATCACAACTTGAGCAGCTATACCTGTAGATGTGTTGGTATGTATATGTAAATATGTATATGCATGTATGTGTGTATATATATATATATATACACACACACATACATACACACATCTATCTACCTATGTTTTCACAGTATTGAATAAGTTCTAAATTAAAAAATTAAGTTAAATCACTCCTTTGGGTATCCTCCAAAACTATCTATGTGAGTTCCCAGATATTATGTGTTTCACTTTGTGAAGTGTCTGCCTCCCGATCTACCCCTGGGTCACATGATAACTCCCAGGGTAAGCTGAGAGGCAGACTATAGAGCAATGACACTCCTCTCTTTGCTCAACCCTTCCCAAGAAATCAACCTGTTCTGCTAAGGAAAGCTTTGGGCAAGAGTCCATGTCCAGAGCACAGGAAGCCAGTTCTTCTCCCCTGCACTTGACCTTCCCATGTCCTTTGCTCTGGACTTCCTATACACTTTAAGGGAAGGGCTCAATCAGTTCTTCCTCAGTGCTCCATCCATCTCATCTGGTTCACTGTCTTTGGGGTAGTGGTAGTAGCTCTAGGACATTCTTGTCTTTATGATGTCAGACTTTTCATGTTAGGGGGGCATTGTAGGGAGGTGGGGAGAGATATGTCAGTGGGTAAAGGGCTTGCTCCAGAGACCATATTAAGAAAATGAAGCTGGATATTATGGTGCTCCTCTAATCCCAGAACTTGGAAGGCCAGAGACAAATGGTTCCCTGGAGCTCGTGGCCAGCCAGTAGACACTACTTGTTGAACTCTAGGCCAAGGAGAGACTCTCAGATTGACCTCTGGCCTCTACACACACACACACACACACACACACACACACACACACACACAAACAGCATTAGAACACAACCAGAGTATGAATTTTTTGTGTGATTTGCCCCCAGGTCATGGCCGTAAGTGACTTTGTTGCTGCGCCTCATCCCATTACAGGATGCACAATGGGATTTGGCCCAGCTGCCCTCTATGCAGTAAGACAAGAAGGGTAGGCTAGGTCTTCTGGCAGAAAGTGGTGTCCTAAATGTTACCCGTGTGTCATGAATAAGACGGCAGGTGTGGGGAGGGCTTACCCTGCAGAAGCAGCATTCCTATGAACTGTGAGTCCTGGCTAGGTTCCCTCTCCCATCCACAGCGCCCTTTCTGCTCCCAGTGGAATAACCTGCTGTGTCTTAGGGTCCAGGACATCACTTCTGTAGTGTGTTGTACTTCACTGTGTCCTTACATCTCATATGTGCACATGGCTTTGCTAACAGTCCAGGTTGCCCAGGATCCCAGGCCACCAAGGCACCACACTGTCCCTGATAGAAAGTCCTCACCCGTAGTCTAGTATATCTGTCCTCGCACAGCTGTGTCCGCTGGCTGCTGAGGGTCCTCTTATACCCTCTGCCATCAGCATGGTGGAACTTTGCATCTTCCAGCACAAGCAGGACCGTCTGCTTAGTGGTCAGATTGATATCATGAGGGGGTGAATAATATCCAAGTCCATGGTTTCAGATGTCTCTGTAGCACATGGCTCCAGTGGACAACTCAAGTAAGCTCTGCTTGGCAGTGGTGTCCACATAGCTGGTCTCTGAGTGGAAGTATTTGGGAAATGAAAATGTAAAGCAGCAAAAATCTGAAAGGACTTTAAATCTGGTTAGTGACCTGAAATCATTATTGTCATTCTTATTACCATGGTCACACTGTTATTTGATTCCATTTTCAGATGAGACACTTAAGGGTCTTAAAGCTCAAATAACTTGCCCAAGGTCACACAGAATGGACATAGCAGTGTGTGGGGGAATGTCAGGCTCAGGGTCATATGACATCAGAGTCTTTTTTTTTTCTGCCTCTGTTTTGTTATCCTAGAGAATAAAGTTGCCTTGATCAGTAGAAAGGTGTGCTAATGGTTAGACAAAGGCAGATGTACCAGTTCTGATGTTTGTAAAGCATCTTCTTAGACCAACTCAGATGAAGGCGGATAGCTGAATAGATGGATACCTATATGACAGCCAGACATATTGATGATAGATAGATGATAAATAGCTGGAAGATAGATGTGTCGTAGCTACTATTCTATGCTGTAAATAGATACGTTGACTAAAACAACTTACAGAACAGGGGATCTTAACCTTTCTAATGCTGTGACCACCTCGTGGGTGGTGACCTCCAACCATAAAGTTATTTCATTGCTACTTCATAACATTTTTGCTACTGTTATGAATTGTAATATAAATATATGATATGCATAATACTTGATATGCAACTTCCAAAATGGCCAGAACCCACAGGTTGAGAATTGCTGTTATAGAAGGGTTTATTTGGGGCTTAGAGTTTCAGAGAGTGAGTTCATAGCCATCATGGAGGAGAGCATGGGAACAGACAGGCAGGCATGCTACTAGAGCAGTTGCTGAGAGCTTACTTCTGGATTCACCAGCACGAAAAAGCAGTCACATTGGGAATGGCATAGGCTTTTGAAACTTTTGAGCCTGCCCCCAGTGATATGCCTCTTCCAACAAGACCCTACCCCCTAATCCTTTGCAAACATTTGCACCTACTGTGGATTAAGTATTCAAACATATGAGCCTATGGATGTCATTATTAGAGAGAAAGAAAGACAGATAGAGAAATGGACGACAGATGCATAGGTAGACAGATAGAAGATATATGCATAGATGGCTGGATAGATAGATAGATAGACAGACAGAAAGACAGAGGGAATGCTTGGAACTAGTATCCACAGCTGTACTTAGATATGTAGGTAGAGATGATGATGGACAGATATGTAGCTAGATAGATGCATAGATAGGTAATGACAAATAGATACATGTACCAGTTGGTACAGAGACAGACAGATGGACTGCTTTGCTCAAACAGTATTTTTATTTTTGTCATACAGGTTGCCATAAGGCCTGTGGATAAATATTGTAGGGTACAAACACAATCAGAAAAAAAAAAAAAGTTCATTTCAGAACAATAAAAAATAGACTGTCTCCCTGAACATCAATAATGTTGTGTTAAATCTGAATGCTTATTTGATTCTTTTTCATTGATCCTCAAGGGGGACTATCATTTCTGAACCCACTCCAATTGCCATGGCCTCTTGTCATTTAATTTCAGCATCTCCACTCCTTGACTCCTATCCCCCTACAGCCCCTCAGCTGATTAGTAAATGGCTCCAGCATAAATGCAGAGACACCTGGGGAGCTGTCCTGAAGAAGCTCTTTTGTAGAGTAAAGATCTGTCAATCTGGGTATTTCTGAGGCTGGCTCACTTGGAGGGGAACAGAACTTCATTTACATGGAGGTCTCTCAGGACCTGCAGATCAAGGGCTACAGGAGGGAACT
The DNA here is from genome assembly GCF_907164565.1 of Psammomys obesus. Taxonomy (NCBI): domain Eukaryota; kingdom Metazoa; phylum Chordata; class Mammalia; order Rodentia; family Muridae; genus Psammomys; species Psammomys obesus. Next base: position 9,919,226 of record NW_026596088.1, on the reverse strand, counting down.
TCCCGACTGCTCAGTTTTCAGATCTAACCAGGTACTTGAGTTCCTTTGATCAGCTAAGTGGGGGCATGGAGGGAGGGAGTGACAGTCACATTATTTAAAGATGCTACTGGGGCCAGGAGGATTACAAACAAAGCTAGGGAATGTGAAAAGGAATGAAAGCTTTAAAATTATACCCTGTAATCCATTCATCTTGGCTTATTCAATACATAGCTCTGAGGCCACAGAGAGGCCAGGCCTTGTATGAGACATCAAGGATATGACAGCAAGCAAGTCAGAAGGCTTCTGCCTGGAGCATGATGTTGGCAGAATCAGTTGAGAAATGTGCAAGCATGTGATCACGCCTGTGGTATCAGGAGCTATAAGTGAATGGAATGAGTGCTGACAAAAGTAGATAGGCAGGAGGGATTTGATCAGCAAAGTCTCTCTCAGGAGGTGAGAGTTTTTGTCTTGGTTTTTACCGTTTGGTACAGAGGACAGAGTCTCACGAGAGAGCCCAGGTTGGCTTTGAATTCTTGGTCCTCGGGCCTCAGCCTCCTCAGTAGTGGGCTGAGTACACTCGATGGGAGGTGTGTTTTGAGCTTGGAGCTGACACAGTCCAGAGGTAACCTTGCTAAGAGACGACAGTAATCACATTTCAGAACCTCTGCATATTCTGTCTGGATGCCTATGATAATAATGCCACTTTTCCTTAGGATCAATTAAACCATGTGAGCCACTTCAAACTCCTTCGGTGCTTTGTGTCATCGTAATGTCAAGATGGATAAGGAATTACCTTATCAAGCCAGAATGCAGGAAGATAAATGAGAGGGAAAGAGAAAGGACATAAATTCACAAGACCGTCCAGTGGGAGGGAGCTTGGGGCCTCAGTGGGTTGTACTCGTATGGGGACTGGTGTCGGGGGTCTCGATGATGGTTGCCATTAGCTAAGTTTTAGACTGCTGTTGAAATGACCTTGAGCTTCACTATAAACCAGTAGTTCTCAAACCAAGATGGTGTTGGCCAGCAGTGGATATTTGGCTATGTTATGCCTAGAGACACATTTGCTGTCAAAACTCAGGGACAGAGAGGGGTATTGGCATCTCGTGGGTAGAGAGCAGAGATCTGCTGGCCATTCAACAATGCATGGGACACTCCTTGTCATTCCAAGAGTTATACAGCCTCGAGTATCAATAGTGTCAAGGTTGAGAAAGCATGGTATGTGCTTATTTACTTTGCAGCAGCTTATTTTACAAAGATACTTCAGCTCTGCAATGCTGGCTTCCCTGGTATTATTGTTTATGCCCCAACGGTCACTAACTTCAGTTAATGTAAGATTTTAGCCATCCTGCAGGTGTTAGCCATGGCCTATTCATCACCTCTGCATTGGCATTGACCTCAAATATAAATGCAATAAACCCTCCCCCCCATATTTATAACCATGTGTTCAGTGCACACAGAGGGCACCTCTTGTTGGATAATTATGATTGTGGGAGGAAAACTCACCAGAAGAAATAATTTCCTACAAGATTTATGGCTCATTAATATAGAGAATATTCATGGTTTTTGTTTTGTTTTTGTTTTTAAGAAATTACAATTGGGAATGTATCTCGGTGGTAATACATTTGCCTGGCAGGTGTAAGGCCCTGGGTTCCATCCATAGTACATCTAAATCAAAGAAAAGCAGAATAAAAGTTCTGCTACTTGGCTGGGGTTCAGAGAGGGCTTGGGTAAGGCCTTTGGACTTTCTGCAGCAGGTCTCCTGGTTTCCAGGCTCAGTTCCTCTTTCTGAGGCAGAGCACAGCCTCTTTTGTATAAACTTTCTCTGGAAGCTTTCCTGCCACCACTGGGACTGAAGCAATTGTCGTTTGTTCGCCTCTCTTCCAGCTCTGGGCTTCGATTAACCTTTTCCTCCATAGAGAGCAGTTTTTGAAGTAATCAGGAGCTTCTGAATAGCCCTTACCTGCTTCTCCAGCCCATTAATTCTTATGGTGCCCAGCATCGTTGAGAGATGGCACAGACCAAATTGCTTTCCATCTTCTGCCTTCTTGTGGGAGCAGGGCCTCTTGAGGGCAGAGCAGACAAGTCTCAGGGACAGCAAACCCTTCACTGTCATCGCCTCTGCTGGCTCTGATTTGCAGGTCTTTAATTAGCCTTGGTGGGGCTGGACCATTGCCTAGGCAGAGAAAGGGGGCTGTACCCAGGGAAGAGCTATGGTCCCACAGCATGGGGATCCTTTCTAGTCCCTGTGACTCAGAGTGACTGCTGTGAGGCACCATTCCACAAATAGCCAGGCAGTTATCCAAAGTCCAGCCACATGCATCTGCCCAGCCACAGGAAATAGATGGTGTCGACATCACCCTCCTTCACTTCTCCAACCCCAAGCTTTGGTGGCATGAGTTTATATCCCTTAATTCAGAATGTATACAGTCATTGTTCTTATAGACAATAACAGTTGTATTGGTCACTTTTCTATCACTATGACCTAAGTCCCTGACAAAAGTAACCTTAGTGATGAAGTGCTTCTTTAGGTTCATACTTTCAGAGGCCTTAGTCCATCAAGATAAGTAAGGCATCGTGGGGCTCATGGCAGTGGGGGTATTATATGAAGCAGAGATCATGGCAGACCAGGTGGCACAGGCAGAGTCTGGAGTCAGCAGCTGTTCAAAGGCCTGCTCCTAGTAACCTACTTAAGCCAGCTAGGCTTCTCCTGAAAACTCCACAGCACCCCTGCCCCCAAATAGCACCGCAAGACGGGAACCACCCCAGCACAGTAAGTCTTTCACATTTGTGAAAGACATTTCAGATGTTTTAACCATAACGATTGAATATGCTTGTGCTGACATGAGAACTACGTGTTGTATGGGTACTTAGCAACCTAGTGCTTCAGGAAGTCTATACTAAGCCCTTCAGTGTCATCAACAGCCAAGGACTAAGTCTGCTCTGAGATGAGACCTGCACATTTTGTGCACTTACAACCTAGCACTTTTAGCCGGTATTTGCTAAGCCCTGACTTGTCCCATCACTAAAACTCAGAATGTTTGTTGTTGTTGTTGTTTTATCGTGGATCCCATCACTCACACTTTGTCACTGTCCTGTATGGAAAGTGTTTTTGTCCACTCCCCTTTTACATATGATAAACTGAGGTATGGAGAGTCTCCATTATTTGCCCAAATGAAACAGGATTTGAACACAGTAGTTTAGCTTTAATTTGTCTGGAGGCAGAACCCATGAGTTAGGTACTAATTTTAATCCCACTTTACAGATGAATGAACTAAAGCCCAAAGTTATCCCTGGTGACAGGACAGGAATCTCAGCCAGATGACTGATGAAACCCCATTGCCCTTGCTACTATGTTGCTAAGATACTGTAACAAAATAAAGATGCAAATTTTTACAGGAAGTGATTAGTGTGGCTTTCATACTGTGTCGATACAGATGGTACAGATACTGAATGTTAGAAAGTAGATGAGACAGAGCTATGGCTGTAGAGTAGGTGTAGATCACGTGTCCTTATGGAAATAGAGTAAGTCAGGTATAGATTAGTGTATGGGCTAAGTATAGATTTGTGTAGGTATCTAGCAGAAAGAGTCAAGATTTTCTTCCTGTGTTTGTCTGCTCTCAGAGAGCCCCATACGCTTCAAACACTGAGGCAGAATCCTGGGCAGCCACCCAACTGAGGGACAAGACATAATCGCCCATGTATGCACTGACTCAGAAGCATCAGGAGGCCTCATTGAGATCTGGAATAGGTTCAGCATGTGCCAGGGTCTATGAAGCTTGCACTGTCAGCTCCATGGGGTTTTCAGGTAGTGGGGAGCTTAAAAGAATGTGCCAGTGCTGGAATGTTAAAGCTGGGATATAAACATTCCTAGATGGACTCGAGAGGACCTGCATGAGCCTGCTTACTGTTGAAGCTATGGCAGGTTTTGTACATGCCTAGGACTTTGCTAAGCACTATGTATGTGTAGCCTTTTCTAATAATGCCCACAGTCCTTTCAGGAAGGCGTTGTAATTCCATCCTTTGCAGGGACAGACATTAGGTGAGTATATTGGGAGGCTAAGTCCTGGCCAGAGATGCAAGAGCTCCCGAGCGGCAGAGCAGCCTCAAACCCAACTTCCCTCTGAGTTCATCTTGTAATAACTCATACTGTGTGAGAAAAACTGGGGCCCAGGGTGGCTGGACAATCCTCCTGGTCACTCTGCAACCCAGTAGTACATCTCAACCTAGACCTATCCAGAGGCCCTCTGGCTAGCTCCTCTGCTAGGGACAGTCAGATGAGAAACAGGAATTCTTAAAACCAGAGGATGGGGCCCAGGTACAAGGTTGGCAGTCCCACTCTGGCATCTCCGCCTGCCCTTGACTGTCTCCATGTTGAATATCAGAGAGATGAAACATGCTGGGTAACACCTGCCTCCCCATCCTCATTAAACCCACTGTCTGCCTCTGTCCCCCTCCCCCAGAGGCTGACCTGATGCTTGTCATCATTAGGGCTTTGTCACTACCCTAGCTAAGAGAGGCAGGGGTGAGAGGCAGGAGCAGGAGGCAGGAGGCAGGCAGGCAATGCAGCACGGTAATTTTCCATGCTTGGCTGTCTCCCTGCAGAGCTCTGCCACCTGTGGGCACCCGTAGCATAGCCACAGCTCCTCGGTCCTTTCTCTCCAGCACTAGGGGGGTGCCACCTCCTGCTAGGTCTAGCCTGCCTTGGAGCATCCTCTTTCAGTGTTCTTTGCAGAGGATCAGTGTAAATTTCTCCTGCGGTCCCTTATTATACTGTGGGACAGTAGTGTCGTTGGTGGTGGTGGGGAGTCACCCTCCATCCCCTTTGATGACACATTGCTGCTAGGGGAACTTTTCAGGTTGAGTCATCACATGCTATGTTTTGATATAAGATGGGTTCTTTAAGTGGAAGGAGGATCCCAGAAGGGAAGAGAGGGACGGGGAGAGAGTCAGGTTTGTGTAATGTTTTGGTAGACAGGATGGTGGCTGCCGTCTTGTGACAGTCTCTCCCTAAAACTGAGGCAAGCAACAGCCAGGGTAATCACTTGGCTGAGTTAGTATATGAAGACGGAAACACGTGAGAAGTGATGTCTGGGGCACAGGACGGCGCCTCTGGGTCCTGTCACTGGCTTCCACCCTCCATCTACCATAATCCCAGTGCTGCCTTTTTCCAGGAAGGACCAAGGTCTCTCAAGTCTGTGTAAGGTCTGAACTTTCAGATTCTTCCTTTAGGTCCTTTTGCAGAAGACAGACAGACACACAAGAAAGAGGTGGTTTCTTCCAACAAGCAAAGAGAGTGAAAACTCTTCTTTTCCTGTTCCGTTACACCTCAGGAAATGTTTACTGCCCTGTGAAATCAAATCTGATTCCACAGAAGGACCACTACCTCTCTCTGTGGCTTAGAGAGGTCTTGGGGGCGGGGGTTCCCCAGACATTTCTCCAGCACATGGCAGCCCTTCCTGTGGCTTCCATCTCTCTGAAAAGGAGTATTTTATTCATTACAACCCCAATTCTGTTTTCTGAGAGGCTTGGTAACTCTCGCTTTGCCATTAGAAGCAACGAATGGGCGGTGGGGGCAAAGTGAGCTTCTGGCCCATGTGACAGATGGAGGACATCTGAGACTGCTTAATGCTGGAAGAAAGACCTCAGACTCTGTGGGACATGTGCTGGCAGTGTGCAGGTACTGCACCAATACCATCAGGTACCAATGATGGCCCAAGAGGCACCTTCTCATTTCATGGCCCTTTGTTCAAAGTGATTCTCCAGGCCTCTTCTGACTGCATATGGGTTCTGTCTTTCCTTAGGACTTAGGGAACCACAGTGAGCCTCCACTTCTCGCCTTTGCATACAATACCCATTCCTCACAGTCCCCTCTGCTACCCTCTAGCACCTCACCAGGTGACCAGGTATAGCCAGGCAATGGATCAGGCCATGACTACTCACTCCATTAGCTGGCTGCTACTGAGACCCAGCTGAGCGATTCTCAGGTGGAGGCTGGGCCAGGTCTGTTTAACTTATTTAAATTAATTATTTATTAAGTTTTGACAAGGGCGGGGGAATCTCACATAGCTCAGTAAGTAGCCAAAGATAATCTTGAGTTTCTGATCCTCCAGCCTTCAACTCCTGAGTGCTGGGTTGCAGAGGCGGTCCATCACTCCAGGGGTGAGCCAGTACTAAGGATAGAGCATAGAACTTTGTGCATACTAGGTAAGCACTCTACCAAGTGACCTGATCTCAGCCCTGCTTTTCTGCTCTTCTGCTGCAGCTGTACTAATGTTCACGTGGGCTCTAAGTCTACCCTAATCCCCTCTCTTTCCTCATGGCTGTTCAGCTATGGCACCTCGACATCGTGGAAAAGCTTGTTCTTCACTGCCGTCTGCACAGCAGGACGTTCAGCAGCATCCCTGGTTACCCAGTTACTGCCAGTGAAACACCCTACAGTCTGACAGTCAACCATGTCTTCAGCCTTAGCCACATGTTTCTGGGGGCAAGTCATCCCAGTCTGAGAACTACCGGCCAAAACAAGGACTGTGTGCGGAGACTAACATCCATGACCTATGACTCCAGTGCTTCTGTGTTGATGACACAGGGTGAAGCCACTGGTCAGGCAGCCAGTTCTTGCTCCCAGATGACCTCATGGAAACTTGTTCTGAACATGTCACACACCAAGCGTCTCCATTCACTGCACTGATTTGCTGAGCAAAATGCTTTCGTAGTTCTTTACGTTTAGAAAACAGAGAGACATGGGTCACGGGTCCTTATAACATGTGAAGGGCTCCAGCTTTTCCTTGGGGATGTGGGGACACCAGTAGAGATGTCTGTTCTATAGAAGGCATCAGGTTAGACCCCAACACAATGCAGAGCTACATACCTGAAGGCTGCAGGGATGGCGTTGGCCACGGTTTCAGGCTCTGTTTGGCTAGGCGGTCTTGGGAGGGTGTGGGCGCCCCTGACACCGCCAGAAATAGTCTGTGGCTTTGGGGCCCAACACTGTGACGTCTTCAGACCTCGCTGGCATCAATCCCTGGATTCAATGAAAGAAGCCTGTGTATAGGCCATCAGCTTAGGACAACAGGCCACTGTAGGTCATGGCAGCTGTAGGCCATGGGTTTTCCTCCCAGCGTGTTTTCTGAGGGTGGTTGAGTTGGCTGCAAACGTGGTTTGTTTTTTGTTTTCTATTTTCACAAATTCTTATTTGGGGACTTGCAGGTCCTTCTCAATTTGGATTTCATGGTTGCAGTCATCAGTGCTATAATGTATGGCTATATCATTACCACGCTTTTCACTGCAGTGAGTACTTATTGAGAGTCCACTGTGCCTAAGGCACCATTTCGAGATCTGGAGACAGACCACTGACATCATCACCTGTCTTGACCTTCCAAGCTCACATGCTGGAGGACAGTAAATGAGAATTGTGGGTATATCAGATAGAACAAGTTCTATGGAAAGCAGCATAGGCAGAGGCTATGGATGAGTTAATTAAGTCAGGAAAAGCCACCCCCCCCCCACCAATGTGACAAGACCATTCCAAGGAGCAATATTTGAACACAACACAAGTGGGTGAGCTCGTTACACAGCTACATGATGGGGACAGGTAGGGTGCTCTTGGCATGGCAAAGCTAGAACAGAGAGAGGGTTAGGTCAGTAGGATGCTGTTGAACTTAGAAATGAATTTGAGTTTACACTGCATTGGGAAGCCCTCGGAAAATGTTGTGCACAAGATTCACGTGGTCTGATTTCTGAAAATGGGGTTGGTGGCTCCCCTGTTGCAAATGATCTACAGTGGTCAAGACTGGAGGCTGTGGCAACAGTCACAGAAATGCCGTCGTGGTTTGGACCAGTGTTAGGAATGGAAGCCAAGAGAAATTGTTATATTACACATGTGAGCTGAAGGCAGAAACCCACTGGATGGTGTATTGAAGCAATGGAAGCACCTGGTAAAAGAGGACAAAATAACACCAAAATGAAAGTATGTCAAATGGAGTGAAATCCCTAGACCCTTACTGTTCACGGCTATCATCTGCTCTTCCGCGCGCAGGCATCTGTGGTGTGTGTACGTGCTTTGTGACAGGCTTTTGTTTATTTCCACGAAATAGGATCAAATGAGCTGTATTGTACAATGACATGTACTTCCTGTCTCTCTATCCTCACTTCATATCAGCCCATGTTAATCTTCCTGATTATTATATTCCTATTTTGTCCAACTCTGTTTTTTGCACCTGGCTTGGTAGCTGGTACACAGAAACTGCTGGATAAATATTAGCTGAATACATGAGCCGTCCCTTCTCTGGTGAGCTGATTTCCTGTTGTTAGATATGTAGGTGGCTCCTTTTCGTTTTCCTGTTTTCAGCGCAGCTGTTAGTCATTCTTACATCCGTAGCATAAGTGACCAGATTTCACCAGCCCAGAGGGCAAGTGTTTCAAATGATGTTCAGGAGAACTGACTTGTCCTGCATGAGGCTCCTTCAGATCTGTGAGCACTTAAGTGATTTCCTGTTTTTCATTTCAAAAGCATGGGCAATTGTTAATGTGTGCCATTCTTGACAAATGCTGGGTTTAAGGGATTGAAGCATTTGCTGAAACAGATATTTGCTGGTTCCCTGCTTCCTTTCCAAGGCTGCAAGTCCCACTTGGATCCTCTGCCCCCTTGAAGCAAAGGAAGTAAATAAAGTCCCTGATGCTGAGCGCTTAGCTGTGTGCAGGCCACCTTATTAAGTTCCTCACAGGAATAAACTCATACAATCTCTTTGCTGAGAAGTTTCCAGAACCCCCCATGAGATAGTGTGGCTATCATCCAGCCTGTAAAGAAAAAGAAGGAAACTGAGGAGAGAGGGTTAAGTAGGTCATCCAAGATCACACTGAAAGCAAGCTTTGGATCTCAGCAGAGATCAGCCATCACACACAGTAGGTAGATTTAGTAATAGCTATGACTGTCCTTTAAGGCTCTACCACTCTGTGACATTTTAAAAGAAGAAATCAATGCTTTCTTTGGGGAGTCAATGGTCTGGGCACAGGCTCAGGGCTATGCTTGGGCTCATGGCCCAGCCTGTAGAATGGCAGCCATAGACAGAGCTCTGTGCTAGGCCTCTGAGAGACAGCCAAGCCACAGGCATGTGAAATGAAATGCCCAAGGCCACATATGAAAATAATGCCACCTACTTCCATACTGGGTTACTTTTCCCCCTGACCAAGTACCCAAAAGAACTGCTGAGGTGAGTTAGCAACTTGACAGCAGAGGTGGTGATGGGAAAAAAAAGTGGATTGGATGAGACGGGGGTATATGGTCGGTGAGTGGATAGATGGAGAGTGGAATGGATGATAGCGTAGTAGATGGATAGATGAATGGTGGATGGATGGATAGGAGGTATGGATGATAGATGCTGAGTAACTGAATGATGGAGTCATTGATGCATGGATGGGTGGGTGGGCAGTGAATGGATGGGTGTTATTATAAATAATGGATGAATAGAGGAGTGCATAGAAAGAAGGGTCCAGAGAGACACAGAGGTGCATAGATGATAGACTGAGAAATGGATTGGTAGATGACATTCAGATGATGATAGATGATAGGTAGGTTGGTAGATAGAGAGACAGATAGATAGACAGCCAGACGATATACATAGATAGCAGGCAGATGATAAATATGTAGATATATAGATAGACAGACCTCTCTGTGTGTGTGTCACTCTCTCTCCTCTCGGATAGGCAGCTAGACTACGTCACTTCATCCTTTGGAAATCCCTAGCAGTACAAACCAGTGCTTTTAAGTACTAGGATTATGCTATGCAGGAACCAGTACTTTGTTTCCAGTGAGCCCATAGCCTAGAGCAGGCCATTGCCACCTCTGTTCTATCCCTTTGGCATCTGGAGGAAATTATGCCGCTCAGTCTCTGGACAATATTCCAAAATAATCCCAGCGGAAGTCTTCAGGTGACCCTGTGCTTCCCTGTGTTTTAGCATGCTCGCTATCTAGACTTGGCAGTGGATCTATTAACTACTGTCACTTAGAAAGGTGAGAGGGGTAAACAGTGAGCTGAGACATCTGCTGCCAGTGTGACATGAACATGCAGCCTGTAACACTATCCAGGTCTCGGGTATTGGCGATAGCATTGTGGTTATATTCATAAGTGAAGGAAAGTGAAGGAACCAATTCTTCTTAATCAGAATGATCAAAAATAATTGTCCGTGTAAAGTTCAAAGGCCCCAAGCGTTCTCTCTCTATAAACTCCAAAGTCCACAATTACCTGGACAGGCCCTAGGGCTGCTTAGGTAGACATGTTAGTGCAGATGTGGCCAGTAAGTCTGCACAGACTATTTCATTATTATTATTAATTGTTTATTAGGGTGTGTGCCAGGGCGCATGTGTGGAGGTCCTAGGAAAACCTGGTCAGATTAGTTCTCTCCTTCCATCTATCCTCTGGTTTTCTTTTCTATTTGTAGCTGAATCTTTAGAATATATGTGGATGCTTTGCCGTGTGGTGAATGGAATGTGACACCTTTGAGTAGGCTAGGAGAGTGCCCAATCCCTGAGTTACAGTCCAGCCTACAGGAAGGGGCTATTGATGTTTCTATCCGTAGACCCCTATTCGTTCATTGATAAATGTCTGACACTCCCAGCAGAATACCCATGAACAAGCTTCCTAGGAAGCAGCTGTTTAAAACATGTTCCAAAGGGTGAGTGAGAGTTAAGTTGGAATCAGAGTCCTCCATATAGAAATAAATCTAGAACAAAGCTGTTCCTGAGCAAACAGAGGCGGAATATGTGTGCCAACAGGGAATTATAGGAGATAATGATAGCTAGGTCAGGGATCAGGGATTAGCCTGTCAGGTGGCTGATACAGAAGGAAAAGGCTCCAGTACTGAGGACCACATCAAGAAGCCTCAAATCTTTCTGTGGATTTGAGCCACTGAAGGTGTCTGGATGGGGGAACTGAGAGACCCCTAGAAGGCTGTGTGGGAGGGGTTTTTAGAGGTGAGTTTGGATGCAGAAGGGGCCAAAAGAAGACATTCAGAAGAGGCCTAGTGATGGACAAATGGAATTTTGAAAAAAGGAAGAGGAAGAGACATATTTAAGGCACATTAAAACAGAACGTTAGTAGAGTGCTTGCCAGCCATGCATGAAGACCTGGCTTTGATCTCCATCTCTCCACACAACTAGGTGTAGTGGGACATGCCTGAAACCTAAGCAAGGAGCAAAGAAGATCAGAAGTTCAAAGCTGCCCTTGTCTACAGAATGAGTTCAAAGTCAGCCCCGGGCTATATGTGAGTCTTATCTCAGAGAGAGGTGGGGGAGGGTGGATAGATAGAGAAGAATTTTACATGTGCAGTGTGAGTGCAGGGGAATCCAAGTTAGGAAATGGGTCAGTGTTGGACAGGTCTGGAGTGAGGAAGGAATAGTACTTGGAGATAGGAGTCTGTGATATTCTGTGAGGTGGTCGAAAACACGTGATCAAGAGGGTCAGACTTTGGCCTATCCTTTCTGCCAACCCTACCCCAACCCCAGCTCTCTTTTGTGTGGTAGGGATTGACATTGACCCCAGGATCTCCTGTGCACCAAGAGAAGTCTTGTGGAGGCTCTTATCTGCCTCCCTAGTAGACAGAGTTTGCTGAAGGCAGGGGGTGGCATATCTCTGGGCTTTCCAACACAGAATTTGGTAAGAACTCCAGGAAAACTGCTCCCTGTTCAGTTTGTAGAAGTGCATGTTCCAGATTTTCACAGACCACTGTCTTTTCCTGGCTGTGAGTACAAAGAAAAGGAGTCAGACTCTACCGATTCGTCAAAGAAAAGCCTGTTTTGTTGGTGGTATTGCTTTGTTTGTTTGTTGTTTTGAGGGAGGAGGCATTTGGGGGCCCTTCTGGGACTGAATTTTTATCCCAACTGTAGTGCATTACACAGGACCTTATAAAATTCCATAATGTCCTGGATATCCCAGATTTAGAATAGATTCCTTTCATTCCCTATGTGATTAACAAATTTGTCACTCACTTTTCCTGTTGGGAAAGCTATGAGGCCCGTCATCTGCACAAATGAGTATGTTTCCTGAGCTGGCACTGACAAGGTCTCAGGATTGACCATAATGCAGGGACCTAAAAGCAGCCATTGGGGGGTGGGGGGAGCTGTTGACTTAGCCTTCCTGATGAGGAAGGCCTTGGAAATCATCACTGTAGTCTGAAGCCCACTGGAGCCCAGGCTCAGCTCATCCATCAAGGTGAACCTGTGGGAGAAGATGCTTAGCAAAGGACTATTAACTGATGGCCAAGTTCTTGTTAGCAGGGTCAGGATTTCCTATGAATGCACAGGAGTTAGAGTTCTTCTGTTCCTTTCCAAGGTCTATGTATCTCTCTGATATTCTGGGGTATCCCAGGGCGTGAGTGTGTACCACACTCACACATACACATCAGTGCCACCTGATTGCCACTGGCTACTGATCTCTCTTTCTTCCCTTTCAGTTAATCTCCCCTAGATGCTGGACAGTCACTCATTCTGTACGATTATCCAGGAAATTTGATTGTTTTATTTTTCCTGCTTGGAAAAAATGAAAAAGGAATCAGACAACAGAGCTGGAAACTCTGGAGGGTGTTGTTGATGCCTGGACACCTTGCTTTCTGGAGGTGACTCAAACACTGTCATTTCTGTCCTTGCTTTTAAAATAATTGTGACTCCGTATCCCAGCAAGCTAAGTCCCAGCATTAGACTCACTGTCTATGGCAAAGGGCTAGGTAGGTAGCCTTTCCCTCCCTTCAACTTGAGCTGTGTCCTCCATCCCCTCCCCATGCACCTCTTTCTGTATACTTCATACACCACCCTGGATGCTCTTTCTTGTCCTGGGTCCCCATCTCCCCTCCATCCGGACCAAGCTCAAGATTCCACTTCTCCTCAGCAGCTTTCCCCAAAGTGTTGGGTGGAAGCTGGTGACTCACAGGATGAGTTTACGCACAGCAGGAGCAAACTTTAAAGACATTAATAGCTCCGTGGGTATTTTCCTAGTTACATCTCATTTGTGGCAAATTATACTAGTTTTCCTCCCAATGTATGGGTAATGTCTCTTTTTCAAACAAATCCACCAAAGTAGAAATACCAGTGGGCCGGCGAGAGAGCACGAGAAAATAAAGGAGTTCTCCCGCCATGCCTAGCGGAAGGTGGGAAAGAGCAGTGATTTAATATGGGAAAGGTGGTTCTCTTCCTTGCTGGCCTCCTCCTCTAGACTCCCCCATGTATCAAGAAAGCAATTTGTTTCTTTTTCTGCGTCAGTTTTTTCAATAGCTAAATAACGTCTGCCCCTATGTCACTTAGGCTTTATTCCAGGCAGCAGCAGACAGTTTTTCCTCCCTTGCTTTACAGCATCACCTCTCAGGGAAGGTCTTTGTAGGGATCATGGATAGGTTGTTAGTTTAAAAGTTTAAACTAAAAAAGGGCCTCCTTGGAGAATTCTCTCAACCCCACTCCCTTCTTGACTCTAACATATGAGATCACTCAAATAAATGGAGGATGGGGGATGGTGCTTGCCTATTGCAAGTCAGAGACAGATAGGTTGAGATGAAAATCACAGTGCTCAGCTCCCACTGCAGCCACTTTCCTGCTGAGGAAGGCCTTGGAAATCATCACTGTAGTCTGAAGCCCACTGGAGCCCAGGCTCAGCTCATCCATCAAGGTGAACTTGTGGGAGAAGATGCTTAGAAAGGACTATTAACTGATGGCCAAGTTCTTGTAACAGCCTGCTACTGTAACAAAACATTTGAGGTTGGGTGAGACAGAGAGCATTCAAGGAAGCCATCTGATATTATTGTTCTCTGGCTACCTGTGCATACACAGACATACACACACACACACACACACACACACACACACACACACACACACACACACAAACTTGTACTTACACCAAAGAGATTCAAAATATCTCACCACTTAATATGTTTTGGATCTCAGACATTTTCCTATTGATTGAAGACATAATATTTTGGGAAATATGGGTTGACTAAAATAGCTTAATTGAGTCAGTTTCTCCCATTGCTTTCAACTTCTATTTTTATGATGTGGCTGCTAGGACTTCTGAGGTCACACAAGTGGCTCTCAGGATGGTAGGGTGGTAGGGAGAGCGGTGGGATCTGGACTTGAACTGAGAGATGACCAGGAAAACTTTTTTTTCCCCCAGAGCTGAGGACTGAACCCAGGGCCTTCAAGCGCTCTACCACTGAGCAAAATCCCCAACCCCTTTTTCTTCTTTTGTGAATTGCAGTTTTTCTCAAGTCTTTGTCTTAAAAGCTTCTGAGAGGAAACAAAAAGGATTTCCTTTGTGGATGGTTCTGGTTAGTTGAGTTTGATTAATCTGGCTTGTGTCCACTGTGTGCAATGCCCCCTCTCCTGGATGCGTTCATGCTTAGCTCCCAATGCTTCTCATTGTGCTCCCTCTACAGCTTCTGCTAGGGTCTGTGTGGGAAGGGTAAAGCTAAGGAGTTCAGAGCCCTCTCTGCCAGTCACATGACGGTCAAGGGTCCAAGTTCTGGGTGCACATGGCTGGCTGATCTCAAATGAACTTAGGGTCTGAGCACCTAAGTTCCAGCATTTCCACTCCCTGTTGCTTCTGGATTTGAGCGTTTGCCCTGGTGGTGGGTTTGGGATGGGGCCTCTGTAGTAGCTTGTTGGGTTAACCATCTCTTTCAGGAGGCAGTGCTGTGCTTTTAGCTCACCTCCTTTGGCCCACAGATGAGGCCAGGATCTCACCAGAAGTAGGGCAACCTGACAGGGGCGTCTTACTAGTCATGTGGACTCACTGAGAGGGGGCATGCCACAGGAGCGGGCTGCTCCACGGCACAAAGCTGAGGCCATTCCATTGGTGCCCACTGGAAGGTGTGATCGTCTTGTCTGGACAATCCTATGGCTGTTAGGGAATGGAATCCCAACACTTGGGCACTGCCAAGCCCTGCACTGATCTCCTGGTTAGTGAAGGGCCCTTAGCCAGGAAGTAAAAGAAACAGAGGAGTTGGCATGAGGCTAGCTGAGACATTCCTGTTCCACTGCCCATGTCTATATACCACAATACATAGATTGTCAGCTCATTCCACAGTACGGAATGCTGTAGATGGAGAATAGTATGTGGGCTTAGATCCGGCTATGTTGTGCTGAGGCTAACCTCTTGGATCTTAGATATGCCTGCTAGTAAACCTTTAATGCCTGCCATGTGGATGAATGTATGTATGTATCAAAGCCCCTGGCTACACACACACAGAGGCATTTATTTATACACATATATGTACACATAAACATGTACACACAGGTTCACACATGCACAAACACATATGTGCACACATGGAGAGATATTTCTTCATCCCAGAGTGCAGCTTCGTCCCTCACTCCTTCAAAAAGTAAAAACATAACCGCAACCAAATCTAAACCAGCCCTGGCTGGAAAGCAGATGTGTCAGCTGAGCAGACCAAGGCCTTCAAGCCAAAGTCTACATCTGGCCGTCCTCAGCCGATCTCCATTGACTCTGTTTGGAGCTGGTTTGCATGGCTAGAGGCATCCATTGGCTCATTTTGTTCTGTGGCCAGGGCACATGACTGTTCATTTATGTTGTTCTCCAAGGATTTTGCCTGCCTCCACCCTTGTTCTGACACTGTGACCAAGAACAGCACCGCAGGGTGGTAAGGGTGAGAGCTGGACTGGAGACAGCAGCTTTAAGAAGATCTTGCTCATTGCCTCTGGAGCCAGCATGATCCCCCATGCTTGGGCTGTTGCCATCTTGACTGAAGATGTGGCCTTGCCTGCGTGTAGTCAACTGGCTAAGGAGACTCACAGAGAAGTTGGCAATTGCCAAAGGACAAGCTAGGGCATGGCTGAGTATGAACAGTGCCTTCCTACAAGGCAGCTGAGTATCTAGTGGTCAGTAAATACACTGACCATCTTTGGCTAAAGACAGAATCTTGTCCAAGCAATCCAAGAGGAACTGCCCAGGAGACACGCTCCTCTGACTGCATACTCTCAGTGCACATGAGCCACTGGCAGTGTTCATCAGGCAGGCTGCTGCCCCCTACTCATCCCACCGTGGAGGGTCCTGGGTTTCTGCATGGAAACCCAGTCCTAGGTACCCCAGCCTGCTCATCCTGAGGGCCAGCTGCTGTCCTGTTTCTCTGACTGGGGTGACTGGAATCTGGCAAACACTTAATAGCATTTCATAATCCCTGGGCTGGATCAAGCAGCTTCCTTGCTCCTCCAAGGAGACAAATGGATGCAGAGAGTGAATTATAGAGTGCTGGGGAGTCCAGCCCACTGCTCAGCTGTTGCAGAGGCTGCTTATTTGGGAGACTGTTTTCATGTTCGTCAGTGGACAAACAGTTCTTTGATGAGCACTTGCTTTGTTTCCGCACACATGGAGTCAACAGATTGTGTGTGTGTGTGTGTGTGTGTGTGTGTGTGTGTGTGTGTGTGTGTAACAGGACAGCGACCTTTTGTTGAGCACTCACTGTGTGCCAGCGGTGGGACTGAGACTGTTCTCACACGACATCTGTTCATTCAGCAAAGTGATGGCACACACGTTGGTTCGAGGGAAGCGTTGCACTAGGTTTTCAATACTGTGTGGTAGAACCTTCCAGAGCTATTCTTTTTAATGCCATTTCAGAAATGAGGACGCTCAGGGTGATTCATTGGCCTTCCCTGGGGGTATGCCACTTGCAGGTCTCTGTATTGGAACTTATAAAGTGAACACCAATGAATCTTTGTTTAAATGTATTTTTATTATTTTATGCTACTATTATGGTGTATATACATGATGGGGGCTGCATCCTATGACACAGTGGAGAAGTCAGGGGAGGGCTCTGTGGAGTTGGTTCTCTTGGTCCTGTGGGTTCTGGGAATCAAAGTCAGGTGGCCAGGTTTGCAGGGCGAGCGCCTTTACCCACTGAACCATCTTGCCAGCTCTAAAGTAGATATTATATTTGCTACACAGTAAAATAAAAGAGACCAAGTGTCAGAGTACCTGATTCATGATTGGAATCTAGATCTGAGCCTGTTTAGAAACCATGGTCTTTGTTCTAGAGTAGGGTTCGTTGGAGTGTGAACATGAGCCAAAGCCAGCCAGCTGTCCCAAAGGAGGAAGCCTGAGAGAGCTCAGGCTGGGGGTGAGGGCTTGCCCCATTGGAGTACAGCCATATTCACTTATCATGTGCTGCTTTGGGCTCTGAGCCACTGGGGCAGAGCTGAGCTGTGGACACAGGGATTGCCCAGCCTGGGAAACTGAGAATTTCGAGTCTCTGATACTTTGCTGAGAAAGCCCAAAAGCCTCTATGCTGGCCTCTCAGGTAACGGTGTGAGGACGAAGTTTAGAAGCAGGTGGACTGAGGGCCAACTAAGAAATGTGAGCATACACCTGTATATGTCAGCTGCCTGAAGGCACTGGCAGCCTGTAGTTGTACACCTAAAGGATCGTGGTAAATCGTATACATTTGCGGGTGTGTGTGTGTGTGTGTGTGTGTTCATGCACTCACATGTGTAGGCCATTGGGAAACCCCATCCTGAGGAACATCACCTCTCCATGGCTTTGAAGTCACAGAGTAATCTAGGTGGGTTGGACAGTGTGCTCCAGGAATCCTCCTGTCTCCATCTTTCTAGTGCTGGGAGCTTTTTACCTGGTCGCTGGGGGTTGAACTCAGGTCCTCACACTTGCCAGTTCAGCCATTTCCTCAGCCCCTTCCCTGCCCTTTAAAGTGGGATAATAGACTAAGCAGAAGTCAAAACTTCTTCAGTCTTTCATCTCAAGCCCAAAGAGTTGGACTCTTTAAGAGCACCCATGATTCCTCATGGCATTCCTCACTATTGTGAGCACTTGGTCCTGTCCATGGACCAGAGTCCATTCTCATCCTCCTCTGGGATCCGTTTTCCCATCTTCCATTTCCCACCTCCATTATCTGGAGATCTTTTTAGTGGTACTGATCCCGCAATCAGCGGAACATGGAGCCAGTCCCATTTCTCCATCCCCAAGAGGACTGTGTTCATCAGTAACACACAGAGGACACAGGCTCTAGCAAACACCTGCCTCTTGTTCTACTAGCTGCCCTGTGTAGACTTCAGTGTGGCCCAGCACCATCACCCATTGTCTCAGGGCTCATATGACCAACGCCAGAAGAGATAGCAAGTCTGTCCGGCAGCTTCTGAGTGCAGCAAGAGCCTCACAGGTTGCCGGTGTCCAGAGGCAGGACTGCTAGCCAGCTGCTTTTACCTAGATCTCAGTTGTGAGCTTGAAAGATTGGTGGAATCCTCTGACTCGCTGGGTTGGAATTTAAGACTTGAGAGGAAAAAAAACAAAACAAAACAAAAAAAAACCAGACTCGCCTGTGAAATCCAAGTGCAATTTTATAGTCAGAGATTTGTGTTAAAATAGAATCTGATCGCAATCAGGTATGAAAATGCAATTGTTCCCTTTAAATTAGTCTAGCAGAACATGGTTAACTGTATTTGGGCAGAGCTGTTTCATCTACTCTGAATAATTCATTTTAAAAGCACATGCTTGATTCTTAAACACTTTTTAATGAAAATATTTGGTGCACAAATAAAAAGTGAATATATTCGAGGTGTCTAGTACAATATGATTGTTTTTATGCTGTGTAATGACTGCTACCTTCAGGTGTCTTAACAAATCCTTACAATGCTTGCTCATACCAGAAATGGTTTACCCTATAACTACAAGGTTTCTGGGATTTTTTTTTCTTTTACTTTGTTCTCCTTTGCTGATGATATCTTATTTTGTATTTGCTTGTTTTTTCAGTTATCTGTAGCCCTGCCCAGCCTAGAACTCACTATGGAGCCCAGGTCATCCCTGAACTCATGACAAACCCCCTGCCCCAGCCTCCTGAGTGCAGGGATTACCAACATACCTGACATGTTTGCTTGCTCCCTGCTTTATCAGAGTCAACCTGGCATGCAAAAACTGTCTGTGTTTAATGGATGCAATCTGAAGGTTTGGTTGCACTGACAAACCTATGCGATGTCACCACAGTGAGAGTAATATCTGTCATCTCCACATATTTGCCGCTTTTTATTTTGATGGTAAAACACTTAAAATGAGATCTCGCCCTTTACGAAGTGCTTCAGTCCTCCAGTAGCTGTGTTGTCAACCCTGTGTCACAGCAAGGAGATCCATAGTGCTTGCATTTTGCTTAGCTGGGAGACAATCAAAAGGGATAATCCCTACCCACTGTCACTTACAGACATCAAGGCTCTCTCCATCATCCTATGACCTTGGACAAGTTCTCCCACTTATAAAATGAAGGGTAGTCTTGTGAGGAAGCATTTCTTGGGAGGCAGAGAAAGTCGGTTGATGAGTTCAAGGCTAGCCTGGGCTACAGTGAGTTCTGGACGAGCCTGACCTTTATGGGAAGTCCTTGTTTAAACACAAACACAAAAACAAAACAAAAGAAAATAAAAAAGACAAGCAGACGTGGAAAGGAAACAGTGTTTGGATCCTTCCTGCTCTCAGGGAGGCTTCCCGCCTGAGACATAATGATCATTTCTAGTTTGTGTTTGATGACACCTGAATTCAATGATTAATATATATGAATTTAAACTAGGCTTCATCCACGTCCCGTTAAGACAGATGTCCACAGACAAACTAACAGGTTTTGTCTGCAATATTTGAGAGTGGCCTTACTGATGGAATTTACCCAGATTCGTGGTATAAACATGAATCTAGGGAAGCAACTTGCCTGAATTAAACATTTGAATGGAATATTTTCCACTCATAAAACAGTACATTCTCATGACTGGAAAATTAGGAGATGACCAAGGAAGACAAAAAGTGACCATTCCAGTGTGTTACATGTTTTTCCAGCCCTTTCCATGGATGTAGAAATTTTTAACTTTCAGTCATGATGATATTGGCCAAAACAGAGGGATTCTTGTCATAAAGGGTTAAATATAGGCCTTTCAACCAAATGTTCAAGGAAACCACAGGAATATTTCCTGAAATCGCATTCTTGGCAAGCCTGGGACCTTGCTGCTCGCCCTCTCTGTTTCTTTCTTTTTAAGATTTCTTTTATTCATTTGTGTTGCATATGTGGGTGTGTATGCCACTCCTGTGGCACACCGAATGTGTGGAAGTCAGAGGACAACTTTCGGGAGCTGGTTCTCTTCTTCCTCCATGCTGAGTGTCTCTCCTATTCCTTCTGCTGCTGCTGTGTGTAAGTGAGCTTTCAGGCTGATCCTCTTGTCTCTGCCTCCCACCTCACTTTAGAAGCGCTAGAACCAGAGGTGTGAGCTACCCCACCCAACATTTTACTGTGGCGGATCAAACTCATGAGGGATTGAGTTGTGCAGCAAAGTACTTTCATCCATAAGCTGCCTCACCGGCCCTATCACCATATTTCTTGCTTGTATGAAATTCCATTTTGTGTTTATTATATGTGGGCAATATAGTAAATGATGATAAGTAAATAATGTCCTTACGCAAAATTATAAATGACTTTCAGTACTGTTAGGATAAAACTGCTTGTTTGCCTCCATAAAAAGACTATTTCTTTATGGTCACTTTTTTGTGTGTGTGTGAGTATTAAAAAATATGAGCGGTTTGTGTCATTGAGATGGCCCAGCAAGTTGATGTGCTTATTCCAAGCCTGATGACCTGAGTTTGGTTCCCAGGACCCACATGGTGGTAGAAGAGAGCCTGTTTCTCCAAGCTGTCTCCATGGACATGCACCATGCTTTACCAACCTCTACACAACTAACTAAACAAATGTAATCTTTTTTTTAAAATTAATATTCCATTAAAGAAAACTTGAAGAAAGAAAATCAGGGAAACTAAGTCAATTTATAATCTTGAGATGGAATTTTGGATATGTTTCCTTCTGGTTTAGTGGCATTTGGAAACCTTTATTAATTCATTTATTTTCATCAGGTTTATGGGTATTATCTAAATAGAGTAAAAATTTTCTCTTTGTTTACAATGAGCTGACACTCGTCACCTGTTAAAGATTGAAAATGTCTTAAGTTGAAAGTTCACTGAATCCACCCTGGGTCTTGCATAGCCCAACTTAGCAACACAGCCCATTGTAGGGTCCCCTTGCTCAACCTTTCTGGTCACGGCTGGTCTTATGGGAAGGGTGACTGATGGTATGGAAAGAGAGCAGAGGCTACAGGCTGTCAGCCCCTGAAAACACTCAAAATGCAATATTCCATACAAGGTTTTTAATAGGCTTGTATCACTTCTGTACCATTGCAAAAATGACAGAAATCTAAGTCCTTGTGTCTTGGGCACCATCTGTTTGTAGAGTCTGGTGAAGAGTATATCCTATGAATGTGAGATCTTTCTTACTGAAGGGCCCCCTCCCAGTGTGACCTGTGGAGCTCACCCTTCACACAGTGTTTGCTGCTCTTTGCATTGAGAGCAACTCGGAAGTTTGAGGAGGCGCCTTTAGTAGCTTTTGGAGAACTAAGCTTGGCAAGTCTTGGAAACACATCAATGTGAGTGGTGGGGCTTTGGAGACACACTACCACATTTGGCTTGTTTTGTTTGTTCTATACTTTTTTTTGAATGTCAAATTCACTTTTTTTTAACAGTTGCTTTGCCTTCCCAATTATATATGGATAAACTAATTTTTCTAGATTTTAATTTCATTATAAAATTTTCCCCTTTCCTCCTTCCAAATCCTGCCATATAACCTTTCCCATTCTCCTTCAAATTCATGGACACTTTTTTAAAAAAATCATTAATTGGTCTTAAATGCACATATGTGTGTGTGTGTACATCTATACATTCTTCAAATTCATGATCTCTTTTGTTCTCTAATTGTTACTGCTTGCATATATATATGTGTGTGTGTGTGTGTGTGTGTGTGTGTGTATGTGTGTTCCTAAACATAGCCTGTTCAGTCCACGGTCCACATACTACTACATGTATATATTCTTTTCTTTTTTTCCTGACCATTTGTTATTTTTTGTTTTCCCCCTTATCTCCTGGTAGAGAGGGGCTTACAGAAGAGGTGGTCAACCAGGTAGCCATGCTTGTTGGTGCACAGGAAAGCCATGCGAACAGGACCAGGCTGGGATTACAGCATTTCTGTCCAGAGGATCCTTTGATACCTAGCTGTTTTAGCCTGTTATCCCATAGCCTGAGAGCCTGTCTTTCCCTCACTTTAGCAGACAGTGCTTGCTTTGTATAACCTAAACAATCATTGAATAAGTTCAGGTTAATTTTTTTTCAATGTAGCTATGACTTAGAGCTATCTTCATTCATGTCCTCTTGACCTCTCTCCAAGGCTTGACCCTTGGTACACTCAGGCACATTCAGCGATGTGTACAATAGGCCAGAAATCCCCAAGGAAAGAGCAGTGTGGGGGTGATGTCTGTTACCAGTACACAGATGTGCCTGGTGTTAAGCTCTGGGGTGACTCCTGAGGCTCGGCCAGCCCAGGCCTCCTGGGCCACTTGTGCTGGTCCAGAGCAGGGGATCAGCAAATGGTGATGATGAAATAACTGGCTTCAGTTAAATAATTTGCTGTTTATGGCTTCTCTGTTTATGAATCAGTTAAAAGCCCTTTTAAGTGAAATTGGATCGACTACAAAGTGTTGGTTTCGTGTGTTTTATTTGCAGTTTAATCAGTGTGATCCAGCTGCTGGAGTGGGGAGAGTCGAGCTGGGGTTTTAATTATCCCTGCTTTGCCCGCGTTAGGAATTCCCAACGGTGCCGTCTGTGCGAAGATGCCAAAACCCGCATTGTTCTTTAATTAGCTGTTGTAATTGTTTTAGTCTAATCTCCGTGATTAGCAGCAGCTTAAATACAGCAGGAAGAAAGGCCTGTCCTCCATGGCTGCCCCAGCAAACGCAGCGCTTCTCTCTTCTGCAGATGGATGGCACAGCAAGTCAAGGGGACTCAGGCGTTGCTGATGGAGAGTGATAAAGACGGGCAACTGTGACAGGGTGACGGCTTTGGGGATTGGTTTATGGCTTCCTGCGCCAAGGAATGGAAGGGCATTTGGATGGAGCTCTGTGGATAGCGCTGCACCTCTCTGGAGATGGGGAAATGGGGCGGATGGGTAGCAGCTGTTGTTTTGGCCTCAGATCTCCTCCTTCGTGCACCGAACAGCAATCTTTGTGTCTCGTTTGTGTGGGTGTACATTTGGAGGGCCAGTGGCCAGCCTCCAGGGTCATTCCTCAGAGACCACCCATCTTATTTTTTTGAGATAGGATCTCTCACTGGGTCATGGAGTCGGCAATTAGGTTAGGCTGGCCAGCCAACAGCCCCAGGGATTTGCCTTTTTTACTTCCCCAGTCTGGATGCTCATTTTTTTAATGTGGGTTCTGGAGGCTGAATTCATCTCCTCATACTAACACAATGGACACTTCACCAACTTATCCATCTCTCCTCAGCTGGGAGTTTAACTGAATACTTATTTAGCGCCAGACATCATGCCAAACCCTTAGGAGGACAACACTGCACGGAGTCCGGGGCCACACAGTAGAGAGTCAAAAGGGAGACCCAGAGGCTAGTCAAATCCTCGCACACGTGATTAGCTCATTATAAATGGTAACAATCGATGTTTAGCCTGAACGTTCCAGAGCAGTGAAGTGTAAACTGAGATCCAGTGAGTAACAGCTGTCTGGGGAGGGCAGCCAGAGAGGAAGAACTAGGCCTGGCACAGAGCTGAGGGAGGCAGAGTATTTTGCTCCTCTTCACAGTGATGTCAGAGTAAAACATATTCTTCCATAGCTGCTCCCTGGCCTCACACCTTGTCTCCACTGCCCCTTTTGGCAGCATGAAATTCCTCAAAGGACTGCACCCCACCCTGCCTCAGGGTTCCCGGCATGTAAAATGGGCAGTATGATAACCACAAGCATGTGATCTCGATCTCGCTCAAAGGGGTTGACTGGGAATTAATTTAGTCTCCATTAAGTAAGGCCTTCAGAGCACTGCCTGAGAGAGGGCGAGGCTCAGGAGGTATGAGCCGGTGCCACTCACCCTGGGACAGGCACGACCTTCACTTTGAAGTAAAATAAAATGGGCTGAGAGTTCTAAATGTGCTATGCCCCGGCTTTCCGACCTGCTCTAATCACATGACCTTGCAGTTCTCTTCCTGGGGGACAATGTCAGCTTACTCAGAATTACCCAGAGGAACAACTTCAGGTCTTAGCTTGGGAGCAGCATGTCACACTCCTCAGAGAACCAAAAAAAAAAAAAAAAAAAAAAAAAAGATTGTTGGTATATGTGGATGAGGCATGATTATGCCACATGCCCTTCATGTTTTCCCTTCTGATCTTTGGCAAGCCTCTGTCCTCCTTATGCCCAGAAAAGATAATTTTGCTACTGGGGCTTTCTCAGCCTCAGCACTCCCACTATTGGCTAGGTTATTATATGGGGGTCTGTGCTGAGCAGAAACTTAAGCATCTCTGATTTCTCCTGACTGGGTGCTGGGAGTATCTCCCTCCTAAGCCATGAATCTCAGAATACTACCAGATGCCACCCAGAGCTTGCCTCCCAGGGAAGGCCACTGTTTGGGAAGGTAGAAGAACAAAGACACCTACTGGCCTGTGAGAACATAGGCTTCTGGGGAAAAAGGACATACAGTGTCTCTACGGCCCTTTAATCAAGACCAGTTTACAGTGAGCCTCAGTGCAGGTTCTGTGGTGGACACATGGAGGGAGAGTGGCATACTGGGTGCTCAAGACCCACAGCTAGAGGTGGGAGTCATGGGTCTGAATGTGGCTTCAAGATACCTCAGAGCTCCCAGTTGCTTCTGACAGGCCGCCAGTACTGAGTACTGCCTGGAGGAGGAGGCATCATATCGGTGAAAGAGAAGCTCCCTGGCATACCTCAGAGTCATACCCATAAATAGCATAGTGGCAGCATGAGGCGAAGCAGGTACCAGGTGCTCTGGGCATGTCTTATAGATAATCATGTGTGTATGCTTTAACTCATTCCATGTAAAAAACAATTCCACCAGGTAAGCATGTCTGTGATTAACCCTACCTTAATAATGGAACAAGGGAATGAAATCCTGTAGGGTTGGCCCAGAATTCATGTCCTCTTGCCCCAGCAGGAGAAGGATGGGGGTGATACGTAGGAAAGATGTGTTTGAAGTTTTTTCCAACTGGGTTGCTGGGAATCTCAATATAAACAGATTGGAGGAAATGTCAGGTGGGCATCCATTCCCTGGGATGCCGTTGATGAGTTCTTACTGGGTTCCAGGTACTCTTCTAGATAGCACATTGCTAGGCAAAGTGAACATGAGCCACTTTTTTTTTCTGCAAGCTGACGGTCCCAGACTTTGTGGAAGAAGCAGATAGGAAGCCAAGGGTGTTTGGTTGGTTGTGAATATTGTTACAGCTGTGGTAGACCAATAAGGACAATTGTGCTGGGGCTGCTGAAGTTGACACCCAGGAAAGGCTGAGAGCTGAGGAGCAAGATGGAGCCAGTCAAAGAAGAGCCAGAAGGAAGACTGCTCCTCAAAGCAGGAGCAGAGAGGCCTGAACTCCCTAAGGCTCAGCGTGAAGGAGGTATCCCCTGAAGGAGGGTGTGATGAGTGTGGACGAAAGAGTAGGGTGTGGGGTTGGGTGAGAAGAGTCACCCAGGCCACTGTCCCCATTTGATGTTATCAGAAGCCATCCCAGAAATGGCACAGGGACCTCTACCCACAAGTGTCAGAGCCAGAATTCACTTCCACGACTTTGACCTAGTAGTTCCAGGTGGCTCACAGACTCTACGCTTTGAGTCTATTCTGTTTCTTTTTGAGACAGGGCCACTTGTACACACAGCTGGCCTTGAACTGGCCATACAGCCAGGTATAAACCTGAACTCCTGAGGGCTCAGATTGCAGGCAGGACCCACCACACCCAGCTCCAGTTTCCACTCTGGGGCTCCTTTGATTGGCTCAGCTGTCTGCTCTGCTCTCGGGCTCTGGAGATAATTGATAATTAAGGTACAAGCCCTCCTGCTGTGCCCTAGAACTGGCCATTCAGAGAACATTCACTCAGGGAGCCCAGCGCACTCTGGGCATGGGAGGCATCGCACAAACATGCCTGTTTCAGACACAACAGTAGCCACGTGTTTGCTTTCATTTGAGGCAGAGTTTTGTTATATAGAGGAGCCCAATACAAGCTGGAACGGGGACTCCCCCTGCCTCAGCCTCCTCTATTCTGGTTCTGAGGATGTGATCTCCCATGCTCAGCTCCCATATTGCTTGTGATCTTGACAGAAGCACTTGGCAACAGACGGACAACCACTGACCCCACTTACGTATGGGGAGACCAAGACCTAAGGAGTAATGATTGTATAGTCTAGTTTACCAAGCAAGGGAAAATCAGAGCCCGGGGGTGGGGGCTGTGTCTTTTGCCCAGATGGCCCCTGCTTTACCCCCTCCCCCTTTGCCTCTGTGCTCCCCTCTGTGCTGTCCAGAGGAGCAGGCAGCTCCTCCCAGAGTTGCAGAGGCTGTTCAGAGGCCTGTCAGCTTCCAGATCCTGAAAGGTCACTGACCTGGCACTGCTGGTCCTGCATTTTGCTGAGGCATTTGGGTGGTTCTCAGAGGTCGAGAGCAGATGTTAGCTCCTCACAGCCCCATCCAGGTCCCCTGTCTCTGTTAATCTTCAGGAAGTGTCTGCAGAACCAACCAGATCATGGCTGTGAAGTGGCAGTCTCCCTTCCTGGGGTTCTACTGATGACTCTGTTGGGGAGACTTACTGGAGGTCCAGGTGCCCTGTGCTGAGGCTGTGGAGTTTGTCAGCTGAGGAGAGAGGCCAGGGAGCCCTGCTTTCATTCCCGAGTACTTCCTCATGCCACTGCCATGCACCTGTGCTGCCTGAGACATCGCTATGTTGGGAATCTGGAAATGCAAGTTTTTTGCCTCGTGGGCCATACCTGAGCAAACAGACCTTATGCACAGAAACAGATACACAGTGAGAGAGCTGCCTGCAGCTGCAACAGGGCTGCGAGGGACAAGGACTGTTGTGGTGGAGAAAATGCGCCAACCCAGCTTCAGACAATGGGAATGAGTAAATAAATCGGTGATGTGGAGGAGAGGGTTCCAGACAGAGAAGCAGCAAGCAGTATGTGCATATGTCCCGGAGCAGCCACAGGCTAGTTGGACTTGGCATTTGGAAGATATCAGTGAGTAAAGAAAGGGGAGCCAGTTTCCACAGGCAGATTGGAACTCAGTCCCTGAAGCCTCCGAGACCCTGATAAGCAGCTTGGTTCTTATCCCTATTACACAATAACATGGTGATTGGCCATGATTGCTGGGATAAGGTGATACTGCATGTAAAACTTTGCACCTCCCCTGGCATGTGTCATGGGCACCATGAATGTTCCCTGGTGATGGAACTGGTGCCCGTATTTATTTTCCTCAGGCATGCATTTTCTAGGCTTCTGGTACCTCTGTGGTGAGTCTCCCTAATTGTACATGACCCAGAGAGAAATTCCAGCTTGGGGAGCTATGAGGAAAAAGAGAGAGAGGCCAATGTCTAGATGCTACCTTGCCTCATAGTTTGACTATGCCAACAACCCATTCCTATGCATTCCAAATGGAGTCTAAAGTCAGCCTACCCAGAGAGCCATGGGTAGGCTCTCTACAAAGCAATGTGTACAGCCAGCTTTAACCTCAGATCCTTATGTCCACACCAGCTAAGCTCAGGTAAAACAGTCTTAAATGCCAGGACCCCAGCTCACCCAAATCTGCACCTGCACAGCCAGGCAAAGCTTCATAGATACAGCCTGACAATAGAGAACTCTTCATCCCCAAGGCCTGGCTGACATGCGTGTGTATAGCTCTTCACCATGTGGTATCCAAAGACTGAGTCAACAGGCTTAATCTCCTGCGAATCCCACTGTCTGTTGCCACGGTCTGGAAAATTGATCGGATAAAGGTGACAGGCTCAGGAGAATGGCTGGCATTGTGCTCAGGAGATCTGGCAACTTGATGGCCAGCCTGGTAGGTGCTGGCTTGTCTAAGACCCCGTGCCACATAGACTGCCCATTTCCCAATCTCTTTCTGGAACACTTTTAGACCGTAGAAGACCATCTTGACATTTATGCTCCTATCAGAGCACCAAGACCTCAGTGTGACAGATGGCCAGAACTACCTTGAACTTGAAGGACTGTGATCAGGCCAAGATCTCCCAATGTGAGTCAAGTGCACCTGGGTATATGGTCCCGGGAGCCTAACCTCAGAGTCAAACCTGGGTTTGACCGTAGGTGAATACCCTGGCTGGCTGGGTCCTCTGAGCTTATCTGGGAGAGTTCCTGTCCCCTCACAGGTACATCTATCTGGCAGCTTTTCTGAGGCACCTGTTGTGTGTGAGGCTTGATACAGTGGGCTGGAGAAAAATGTCATGGGGAATGGAAACCTGTCTCTGTGGATGAACGGATGGGCCTCAAAGGAGAGAGACCGGACAAAGTGCCAATAGGGGACTAAGTGTCAGGGTGATGGAGTGACATGTGTTACTATTCCAAGGACCCAGAGATTGTCAGGGACAGAAAACAGAGCCAAATGAAAGTAGCTGGAGAGTTAGAGGATGAGGTTTGGGTGGGAGGAGCGTAGGGCTGAAGCATTCGGGAATCCCTGCCTCTAGGGAGGAGGTAGCTTCTGTTCTAAGCATCTCTATTTCCTACTCTTTTCTAAATTTTTGCATCACCTCCAAGTCTCTCTGTCTCCTTGAATGGATCAAGTTTCTTGGAGTCTATGTCAAAAGGCCCAAACATGAACCTCTTTGATCCTGTTGTGGTTCGCCTTTGTCCATCACCACCTATGTCTCACCCTGTCACTTGCACCTTCTCATCCATGCCAGGCATGGTCTTTCCTCTTTCCTTCCAATTGTCCAGTGTTGTTTGATAAGACAATAGGCCTCGATTTGTTTTGGGTACCAGGGAGCTCAGAATCTTACGTGACATTAACAGAAATCATTCCGTCGTTGATTATAGTTTAAAGGCCTTCTTTCCACCCTAGCAGTTTCATCTGCCTCCATTCCTAGTCCAGACAAATCTCTGTCTAGTGCAGTACCTGTCTGGTTCTCTGTCTTCCCTTTCAGGCCTTTCTGGGATGGAACAGGAAGACATGCATCTATTTTGGTTTCGCGCACAGCTCTGCTTGGCTGTGCCTCCTTGCCTCCCGCTGCCATGGGGGTTTTCTGGACGGCACACTTTTGGACATCATTCCTGGAGAAGCAGTTGGGATGGGGAGCTGGGGGGGGGATTAGAGCTTGCTGTAAAGGTAATGCTGAGTCAGCTCATGCAGGAGGGAGGGCTGACTAAGCACTTTTCCTTTTCCTCCCTTGCATGCCCAAGGGTGCTTTTGTTCCGGTGATGGATGGTCCAGGGGAGGTCCCCGGAGGCAGAGCACCAGGCTGCTTGCCAGAGAGCAGAGACCTACATCAACAAGATCCATCAGCACCCAGGGCTTTCTGCTTCTCAGCCTCCTCTTAATGGAGGGCATTAGAGTGCAGGAGACACTCTGGCCAGAAGTCCTAGCAGCAGCGGAGTGTTTCTCAGTGTTGGCTTGTTTGTTTGTTTGTTTGTTTGTTTGTTTGGTGTTGGGTGTGGAAGACAGGACCCTGGGTGTGCTGCATGCAAAGCAAGTGCTCTGCCAGGTTCAGTGAGATGCTACGTCCCAATCCCCTCTCCCAGTCCCCACAGGCAGTGGGGTTTAATGGCTTTTAGGGAAGACCTTTTCTCACTAGTGTCCAGGTACTCACCGGGCCACTGACTTGAAATTTAGAGCCACAATCAGTGGATGCAGAATTAGGGTCCCCATACAGAAGAGAATGCAAAAGACCGTCTGTGACGGGGAGATGGCTCGGCTGCTAAGAGCCCTCACCATGCAAGGATAAGGCCTTAAGCACAGATCCCGGGATCGACGTAAAAAGCTGAGTGTGGCCGTGTACACGTGTGACCCTGCTGCTGGGGCAAGCTGTCCACCAGCTTAGCTCCAGGTTCAGTGAGAGGCCCTGTCTCGAGAACAGAAGGGATGACAGAGCAGATCAAGAGACAGCCTCCTCTTGGCTCCCCACAGGCAAGCACATGCAATGCTCCTGCACACACACATGTGGGCATTCACTCCCTCACGTGAACACGCATACAAACATCCCCCCTGCATACACACATACCATATGTACCATACACACAACACATATGACACATGCACACACAATACCACATACACTAACATACTCAACACATACACACAATACACACATGCACATACAAACATACATACACACATGTACATACACACACCCAACACATACAACACACATACACATGGTGTGACAATTTTGGAATTTTGGTTTCTTTGAAAAAAACACACAGACATATTATAAGAGTGTGTTTTCATTGTAATCCTAGGTGTAGGGATTTGGGCTGCTTTGGGCTGGCGGCAGCCCCTGACTATGATTTGCCTCGTGCTCTGGCAGTGGCATGGTTTTGCTGCCTCAGATAGTTTCTACGACTGTGTGGCGTTTGAATTTCTGGGAACTATTCAGAGGATGTATAAATGCTAGGGCCCTAAGAGGCAGGGGTGGTTGTTGGTCATTTAGGGAGATTGGTTTCTGTTTGTTAGTTGCTGTGGTCAAAGAAGAAATGAAAGGAAAGAAATTAGATTCAGGGATTTTTTTTTTCCTAATTCCTCTCTCCCATGTATCCTTGTTTCTCTTCTGTCTAGTGTTTGGGGGTGGGCGTGGGGATAAACGTTGGGAAAAAGAAGAATCCACAAAGTTGCAAAAGCTTTGCATACCCTCCTTCCCAGTCCCTACAAGTCTGCGCTCCCGGCAGCCCTCTATCAGGCAGTTGGGAGATCCCTGCAGTGTGATCCATGCCCTGCCGCTGGGGAAACTGAGGCTTAAAGGGCCCTGATGACAATCATCCCTGTCAAGGTGAATCCACAAGCTTAGGCCCTTTCAGATTCCTTATTATTGTGGTTTAAATTTTGTTGTAGGTTTTTGTTTGTTGGTTGGTTGGTTTGATTGGCCTGATATAAGGAAACCCTCTTTGCCAGCATCATCCAAATAGTGTCATGGTAGCCAGAGTAGAATGCCACACTGACAGAGGAAAGAATTCGCTGGTCTCACCACACTGGCTGGAAACCAAGCCGCCTGCCTGGGGCTGAGCCAATCGGTCTGCCCATGGACATCATCTCTGTACATTCCTTTCTTTTTTATGTGATACATGAGTTGTGGAATATCTGTACTTGTGTATGTTTGTTTATATGTGTCCTGTGTGTGGACGTTGACATCAGGTGTTGTCCTCCATCACTCTCATCAACCTTATATTCGGAGGCAGGGTTTCTCACTTGCTCCTGGAGCTGGTGGACTCGGCTATTGTGGCTGGCCAGCTTGCTGCAGGCACCCCTGGCTCTGCTTACCCAATGCTGGGAGATCAGGCAGACAGCACGCCTGCCCAGTTTTATATGAGACCCAGAATCTGAACTATGATCCTCACACTGGCATCGCCATCTTCCCAGCTCCCATCTGCAGTTTTAAGCGCCAGCCTCCTCCTCCTCCTCCTCCTCCTCCTCCTCCAGGGAGCCAGGCACATCGTAAAAGCGGATGGCAAAAGGCAGCTTTGTCTGGTAGAGCTGCAGCCCTTGAGAGGGGCCTTGTTTAGTGGTGTGACAGCATCCTCTCTGTCTTCATACCCCTCCCTCCACCCACAACACACTTTCTTAAGCCCCAGCAGTCAAGGCCTCACTCTTGGCCCCGCCTCCTTCTTCCTGTTTCCTAAGCAGCCCTCTGTGGGATTGCCAGCACTCTGAGGCAGGGGCTAGATTCAGAACAGCAGCTGTTTGTCAACTCTTGATGCTGGCGAGCAGCCCAGGCTGGCCTGAAGGAATCCGACATACAGGTACTGGACACAGACAGACTGCCTTTGAGCCCACGGCTGACAGGGCAGGGAGACTGTGAATGGGCCCCGGAGTGCGTGCCCTCCCTGTTCTGCCTTGGCCTGCAGGCACTGTCCCTGGATGATGGTAGGATGAGATGTGGCACTCATAGTCTTTCTGCAGGGCAGGTTCTCCAGGCAGCATCTCTGAGCCAGGAGTTTACACTCGACTGTGCTAGAGAAGCACTAGCACATAGCCACTCCATCCAGACTGCTGTGTGGTTTCTGCCCTACCGGGCCCCGAGCTTGTTGCTTTGTTCCTGCCTTGTTTCAGTGAAGAATAGCTGGAGCCCCAAACCACACACATCACACATGCCACACACACCACACACATCACATAAGCCACACATGCTACACAGCACATAGTAGGGCACATACACTCCACACAACACACACACAAACAAACACGCACACACAGAGAACATACATGCTTTACGTGATGGCACACACACCTGTAAATACAGATCTGATGATCCCCACAGAAGCCTATGGTCTAGCTCATGCTGCCGAGCAGATGTTGACTACTTGGCTTCAATATCACCTGCTTTGGTGCCACCCCTGGGGAAAGTTGGAGGGACCTAGAACTCAGTACAATTGTGGCAACCTTCTGTAAATCCGTTATTATTTAAGAAAATAAACTGAAAAAAAAGGAAAGCATGTATATGCATTATACATTATAGCATTATAATCATGATAGCGTTAAGTATGTGTATGTTATAAATATATGTAACATGATAAGAAGAGAAAGGAGAAGATAGGGCTTGAGTCAGGCCTTCATAGAGCAGTGCTCCTAAGAATCTTGTAGGTTGGCAGGAAGTGGCGTCTAGTGACCTCTAGGTTAAGCCCGTCTGTCCCAGTAGAGGCCCCCTTCCTCACACACCCAGTCAGGACACACTGAACTGATGGGTCCCCCCCACCTTACTCTATGCTGGGTCAACTTGTCTGTGGGGTACCCGCGGTCTAGCACATGGTCTTCACTTTGTCGGGGAGGCTCCTCTTCATCCTTCTAGTCCCTGTCTGGCCTCTCCTAGAAGCTTTTATCCCTGGGGCTTCTGACTTCTGCTGGGACCTCGAAAGACTTCATGGACCTTGTAGTCTTGAATTCCAGTCCAGTGTCCCAGCTGGAGAGAACCAAATGTTCTTTTGCCACCTGAGGACCTGCTGGATGAGATGGAGTGGAATCGTCCCATCATGCCAAGGGGCAGACCCTCCAGGGGCTTCAGCGACTACAGATGCCCACCCAGCATCTCTCATGCCTTAGCCAGAAAGAACAGGTTCTGAAGGAGCTGGGCCCTAGCGTTTCTGCAAGATGAGGCCTGTGGGCTCTTTAGAGCCAGAGTCTGTGTCCTATGTACCTATTGAGATGTGCCACTACAGAGATGTGCTTGCAATGTGGGATTGTTGAGGAATCATGATCTGTCACAATGATTAGCCTGACTGGAGGAGCATCCAGTTTGGCCACAGGGGAAGGGGGGGGGCATGGGATGGGATGGGATGGGATGGGATGGGAAGGGATGGGAAGGGACTGGGTACTTTCTCCATCAAGTTCAGAAGTGATGCATACTAGGTGGGGTGGAGGCAGGCAGTTTAACTGTCCTCTCATCAAAGCTGGGAATGGAGCCCTGTGACCTGGCCCTGAAAGAGCTGGGCTTTGTCTAATCTCAGTGGAGGTTTTCCTTCTCTTCCCCATCTGGCCTTGACATAGCCCTAAATATAGATAGGAGGTATATTAGTGACCTTTCCCATCGCTGTGACAAGTACTTCTTAGAAGCAACTTGAGAAGGTTCATTTTGGCTCATGCTTTCCAGGTGTAGTAGTCCACCATGACAGGGATGTCATGGTAGCAGTCGCTGAGGCTGCTGGTCCTATTCCATTGCTGTTGGGATGCAGGGATCAATGCTTTCTGGTGCTCAGCCCATTTTCTCCTTTTTATTTAGCCCAGGATCCTATGGCACACTGCTGCCCACATTCAGGATGGGTCTTCCCACTTAGGTTCTCAGAATCCAGAAACTCCCTTGCAGAGGTGCCCAGATGTGTGTATTCTAATCAGTTCTAGAGCCTGTCCAGTTGACAAGCTTTACGCTGGTAAAGGGGAAAGGGGAAAGGTGGGTATGGCAGGAGTGGTTCCTGTCCCCAGGGGGCATCTAGGAGACAATGCCAATCATTGCACAGCTATGTAAGGAGTGCTTTGGCCTGGCTCAGAGACTATAGCTATCATGTTTGACAGAGGATAGACATGTCTCTGGGGAAGTGACATTTAAGCTAAAGGAGAAAGCATAGTTGAGAAGAGAACTCACTCACGAAGAGGATGCAGTGGGAACCTGATGACTGACTAAGAGGATGCTGGGAATCAAGAGAGTCAAAGTCAGAAGCAGGTGGACCCAAGAGTCTTCAGACTCCACAACAGGGTGGAGCTGGATCAGAGGGAGGAAGACGATTAATTAAAGAGATCTTTAGCAATGCTACTGTTGTTCTTTCCTATACAGAAGGTTCCGGAAGTTTCCATCTAATTTCATCTATTAAAAAAGTATTTGTTTTTATTTTTAATTGTGCATGTATGCTCTTGTCTCAGTGTAGGTTTGTGCGCCTGAGTGCAATGGCCTCAGGTACTGAAAGAGTGCATTTCAACTCCCCTGCAGCTGGAGTCACAGACTCTTGTTTGCTGCCCAAATTGGGTGCTGGAAAGTGAACTTGAGTCTTCTATAAGAGCAAGAAGTGCTCTTAACCACTGAGTCATCTCTCCAGCCCCTAATTTTATCTTCACAGGGAAGATGTGAAGATGAATCTCAGCCTCCCTGCCCAGCCACCTTGGATCTCCTGTGACCTGCAGCCCGAGCTCCCTTTCTGTGACCTGTGCCTTTTGCTTTGCTTCTGTAAAGCTTTCCACCCTAAGGGTGGATCTCAGCAAGAGACCCAGGCTTCTCCACTGCTACACTCAGAACCACAGCACACCTTTTCCCTTGCTCCATCTCCCTAGATTCTCAGCCGTCATGTCTCACCCACAGGATATGAGCATAGAGCGCTTTCTGTGCCTGGCTCTGAAGGCAGAGCAGGGAGAGAGAGCTTAGGTAGTGAGGATGTTTACTGCAATCTCCACAAGGACTCTTAAGCCCTGGAAAATAGCAGTGAGACTTAGAAAAGTCTCTCTCAACAAGGCACAGCACGAACAGTGCACCCTAGGAACGCATGTGCTTCAGGAAATCCAAACTGGTAAGTTCCCACAGAAAGCTTCTCTGAAGTCTACCAAGGCAAGGCGAGGGCCAACTCTTCCAGGAGGGGCTGCTCAACCTGGGTCTATTCCTCCTTGTGCCTTCTTTCTCCCAACAAGGATATGCTGAGTGGGGTACCCTGTGCAGGAGGCATAGTTTCAGGCTAGTGATTATTCCTGGCCTTGGGAACATTAGGCTATGGCTATGGGACATTTTTGGTTGTCATCTCTGGGGATGAGATAAGAGTGCCTCTGTAAATAGGTACAGGCTGGGTTGCAAGTTAGCCTTCTGTTACACAAATCACAGTGTCCCAACCCAAAATGTTAAAAGAGGCCAAGGTCAGAAAGAATGGAAAGATTTCCAGGTTCCCGAACTTCCCCCTGCTTCTCTCCTCCTGTCACTAGAAGGATGTCCACACAGGCCCCCGTTGGACAGTTGTTTTCCACCATCCTTCTTTCATTCATGTTCATATTCATCTCATGACCTTTCCCTTCCATCAACCCAGAGTGACAGTAAGCACTGCTACTCTTTTATTTCTGATGTGGTTGACAGCAGAGGAGAAGGGTGTATTTCCTACAGATATAACTAAAGCTTGCTGACTGAGCACTTTTATGTCAGGCCCTAGTAAGAGTACTGATTTCTGTCCTCCTGACTGGTCTGATTCAGGTTTTCTGCTCCTATCTGTCTTCAGGTGGAACCTGGGGTCCTGGAAAGTAGGGTCTCTCTCCTTCGAGTTCAGAAGCCTGGGAAGTACAACAGAGGTTGGGGGTTGCAGTGGTCACTGGGCAGGCAGGCTACAGGGGAAATGGGAAGGGAGAGATCTGATGTTAAGCCATGTACTAGCATGGTAGCCATTTTCCAGGGACAGAGGGAGAAGCTACAACTCTTAGGAGTCTCTCATCCTTTTCAGCAGTGGTTTCCAACCTTCCTACTGCTGCAACCCTTTCTACAGCTCCTAATGTTGTTCCCAATCATAACACCATTTTTGTTGCTACTTTATAACTGTAATTTTGCCACTGTAATGAATCCTAATGAAAGTATGTGATGGACATGATATCTGATATACAACCCCTGTGAAAGGGTCGTTTGACCCTCAAGGATGTCAGGACCCACAGGTCGAGAACTGCTGCTTTATAAGGTGAGTGGAGCGAACGTTCTAAGGAGAAAGGGATGCTCTTGTTCCAGGCTTGTCCTGTGCCTGCTGCTGGGGTCTGCCTTCATCACCATCTGGTTATTTCCAGCCACTTTCTAGGCAGAGGCTGTTAACTCTGGCTCTATTCTGGATTGTTGTTTGGGGGTGAGGAGGAAGAAGAATGACTTGTGTTGTGGGCGTTTAGAAGCATCTCTGACTTTTGCCCAACAGATGCCATCGCACCTCAACTCTGGTCTTTGTGACGATCGAAAAATGTCTCCAGATATTTCTGACCTCACCTGGGAAGTGGCATTGCCACCGAAGCCCTGCTCTAATAGAAAATTCTTAAGTTCAGGCCCTGAAGGAGAAGTCACTACTCAGGAATGAGAATTAATCAGTCACAGTCTCTTAAACTGATTGTTGGTTGGCTTTATGGCCTCTAGGCAAACAAGTGTTCTTGGACACCACACTAAAGGGTGCCCTCTGGGATGCTGGAGTTATGGGTGTAGAAGTGTCGGGAAGATCAGAATATTCTTTTGAACCCCAAGTACCCATTGCCTTGTTACAGAGCATTTGTCATGTTGTATTTCTAGTGTCATGTTGTATTTCTATTTACAGTGCCTGGCCCACTGTAAACATTTAAGAAATGATAAATGGTCGGCTAATGGATGCACTGAGGCTGCATTCCTCCATCTTGCTCTACGAGCGGGCTGAGCTGCCATTTCCCAAGCACCCATTAGCACATCATCTGTGTGACTGTGAGCAAAGAGGTATCAGGGGTTAGGCAGCTCTGTCCCTGCCCTTCTCTGCCCACATGATCCTTTCCCCTCAGGTCTTTTCTGAAGGATCTATTGCCCCATTGAATTCTGTCTGAAGCTCTGTCTCCTGGGGTGCCTCAGGCCCCTGGATGTGGAGGCCTTCCAAGCCCTAATCAATCCCTCCCTTTATTCAGTCTAAAGTTGAAAATGGGCTGGAGCCATTGGAAGGACTTTCCACTGAGGAGCCCTTATGAAAGATGTATTGACGGGTCCTCTTGTTAGAGGATGTTGCTGGCGTCAAAAAGGCAGCAGTAAGTGCAAGCTCTCTTTCTGCCACAGAAACTCTTTTGGGTCAGATTTCCTCTGTACCTGAGCCATTTGATTTAAATCACATCGCCGAAAACTATAAATAAAATAGAGATGTATACTGTAATGAGAATGGTAAGCACCCGTGTGTTACAGTTCTGATTTGCTGCAAATAGAGCAAACCACAGAGCTGATCTCAGGCTCCTGGCACCAAGCCATGTATTTCAGGCAAAGCAAGTCAGTGACCACGGACACCTGGCTCCTGAGAGACCCAGCACCGGGGTCAAGGTGCAGCTGTGATTTGTTCTGGCTGTGTGATGAGGCAAGGCACTTTCCCCCTCAGGCCCCTGCTCTCCATAGTAACAGCTTGGGAAGGATGCTTCTGATAGCCTTCTGGTTTCCATACGAACAAATACAAAACTCCAAATTTCCCACAAAGCTACATTTTCAGGGATTGGAAACAGTATTCCATTTTATCAAAGGGCTTTTGTCTTTAAGCGAGATGACTTATGAGTTTTCAAGGGTGGCTATAAAAAGCATTTTTAAATAATTTTTCCTATCCGGGGCTTCAGACTTGTATCTACTTCATATATAGAGATGTGAACCCATGGAGTTTAGAAGTCAATGTGTAGAGTAAAAATTATGCTTGGATTTTTATTTCCATATTCCTTCTTCAATTTCCCTCATGCTTTCTTTTTATCTTCTTCCCTTCACCCACCCTCTTCTTTCCTTCCCTTCTCTTCTCTTCCATTCCATCTCCTTTCTGACTTCTTCCTTCTCTCCCTCCTCCTCCCTGTCCTTCCTCTTTTTTTCTCCCTCTTATCATTTACTGTACTGAGGATAGAGCTCGAGGTCTTGTACACATTGTTTGTGATAGTTACTCTTCATTGCCAGCTTTGCTAGTCTTAGCATCACAATGAAAACATCCTTCTGTGTCTGTGAGGTGAGAGGGCATGCCCTGTGTGTGAGCAGCACTGTCCTATGGGTTGGAGGCCCACACAGCATAAAATATAAACAAACAAAAAGCGAGTTGAGCAGCACCTCTATCCTTCTTGTATTTATGAGTGTGGTACCACGAGACCTCCCACTGGTGCCTCCACACCCTCGAACTGTAAGCCAAAATAAATCTTTGCTTCTTTAACTTGCTTTTGTCAGCTATTTTATCACAGCAAGGAAAGAAACTAATACACAGCAGACTGTCTTCTGCAGAGCCACACCCTGGCCCCCAGTCACATTTAAATTGTCTTAATTTGCATACAAACTGGACTTGTTCCTACCTCTCCAGCCCCTCCTGTCCCAGTGGAAGAATGCATTTGGCAAGTTATCTTGAAAGCAACTCCCACGTATAAAAGGGGACAGCTGTGGAGATAAAAAGGATGAAGAAATATGTCCCTGCCCCAGTGTTTGGTACACTCCTCCTGTGCCCCAAGGGACACCACACTATACCCACTAGACTCCTCCCCTTGGCCAGCCTTGCACAGGGTCAAAGGAAAGATAGGATTGGCACAGCAAATTTAGAAGAAAGAGGAAGATCCAATACCTTGGTCCTATGGTTCCTAGACTGGAGGAACAGGGGTTGGAACCCAGGACCCACTGTTTGTGCCACTCTGCAGTTCGAGTCCTGTTCCTTGTGGTCTAAAATGAAAGTTTTCTGGAAACCAGAGTCTGGGCCATGTGAGATGTGGCTGCTATGAATGCTTAGTGGGGCCTCACTTCATCTGATAGCAGTGTTGAGGAAGAAGGCATTCTGTGCCCCCTTCAAAACACTGCAAACACGGGGTTTTAATGTTGTTCATTGCCTCCAAAGAGCTGAGATTTAATGCACTGGGTGGAAGTAGCTGAGCCTGAGCTGCAGGCGTGCAGACGCTGCTACTCAGGAGGGCACGGAGGTCGGGGAGAGATGATTAAAAGTTTAAAGGGTTGCCTGGGTGACTGTCAAGACTCTGTCCCCAAATGAAAACTGAAAATAAATGGCTGGGCATATAATCAGTGGTGGATTTCCTATACCGGTCTGGCATATGGAAAATCTAAATTTGACAGTCACCAGTACTAGAAAAAACAAAACAGAAGAAGTGAGAAAAATCATTTAGGGTTCTGCCTTTGTGAACATGTAAATCCATCCATGTGCCTTATAGGTTAACAAGTTATCTTATGACTTCTGTTGCAATACCCAATTTGACCATATCTCCCATGTGACTTCCACCTTGTTGCCCTGAGCTGCCCTGTGTCTCCACAGGATGCTGCCTGTAAGCAGGCTATCAGTAGATACAGCTTGCTGACCTCAGGCTAGACAAGAGCCAAAATAAATCTCTTTGCTTTATAACATACCTAGTCTGTGCTCTGCTGTGCTAAGGAGCAGACTGTGGGCCCAGGCCCTCGCCCAGAGGGACTCTGGAGGCAGTTAACCTAGAAACTGTGCATTTATCCTCACACGGCACATGACCTTGACTCCTACTCTGAGCATGCCAAACCTCTACCCTGACAAGT
Organism: Psammomys obesus; assembly: GCF_907164565.1. NCBI lineage: Eukaryota > Metazoa > Chordata > Mammalia > Rodentia > Muridae > Psammomys > Psammomys obesus. The sequence goes on along the minus strand of NW_026596088.1, from coordinate 9,879,514 downwards.
TCAGCCCACACAAGGGGATTCCTAAGACGGGGGCAGAGACATGACTTCTAATTCTGTGTTTCTCTCAGCCTGTTTCCTTCCCAGCTCAAGGATTTACTGAGAGGAGTCATTAAAGAAATTAAGGAAATGAAGTTTGGCCCCTCACACACCAATCGGTGAATGAGGCTGTATCTTGGGTCACTCGCTTATTCTTTCCCACCCAGAAGCTGTCATCTTTCCTATCTGTTTTGTGTGCATGTGTGCATATTTCTGTATGTGTCTGTGTGTGCATGTGCACGTGTGTGTTTCAACTCTCCACATATGCCCATCAGAAGTCACGATGCACATTTCACCAGCTGAACCCACAGCACCCTCACCCTGTGTTCCCCCCTGACCATGAAGCACTAGCCTGTGCAGTGATCTTATTGTGGAGCACAGAGCCACATGCCTACAATTTTAGTGCTGGGGAGGCACACATATACAACATGAGGCTAGCTGGGCTTCATAGCCGGGTCATGTTCCAAGAAAAAGAAAAAGAAAAAAAGCATGAACATTTATCTTGAATGCTTCGGGAACATGTTGTGCAAACACACACTTTCCCATTTGGCTTTATTACTAAAGACAAGGACGCAGCTGGCTCTGCTGCTTGAATTACAATCCATACGGTTTGGGGCAGGAGGACTCTTAACCTGTGCACCAAGTTGTTGACAGGGGACACTTTTAGATGGAAGTTCCCAGGAGGTGTAGAGCCAGTAAGACATGCCACCTATCTATAGAGCATTATCAGAAACGAGGTGAGTCACTTCACACTCACCTGCCAGACTGAGCCAAATCCCGGCACAAGTTTCTCAAAGTATTTCTGATCATACCAAAAAAAAGCCAGGCATGATGCCTGTGTTTCTAATCCCAGGATAGGAGATGTGGAAGAAGGCAGGTCCCTGGGCTTCCTAGCATACTTGGTGAACCCCAGGCCAAAGAGAGACCCTTTCTCCAAAAACAGGTAGCACCCGAGGAACTACACGTGAAGTTGACCTCTGACCTCTGATTCTGTGGTTATTACCTTTGTCCCTGTTTCCAGTATGAGTTCATGAGAACAAAACTTGCTTGCAAAATATTTTAATTGTGTGTAGGTGTGAGGATTTGTACACATAAGTGTGGGCAGGTGTCTGTAGAGGCCAGGAAAGGACATCAAGTCCCCCAGATCTAGAGTTACAGACTATCATCCACCACCTGACATGGGCACTGGGAACCGAACTCGAGAGCGGTACGCACTTTTAACCGCTGAGCTATCTCTCCAGCTCCAAAACTTTTAAGTTCTAGTGAACTATGCATCTACACACAGACATATTTGTGCATGCACAAGGCTAGCCCTCTATATCTGAAGTTTTCAGTCCACAGATGTAAAAACCGTCAACAGAAAACATTTGGTGGAGGGGGCTATCTAGAGACTTCTTCTGTGCTCATTCCCTTGCATGTTGGGGATGGTGAAAGCTCTTGCAGTGTGCTAGGCATTAGAAGTAATTCAAAGGTGACTGAAATGTACGGAAAGGTGAGTGTGAGGTGACGCTCAAGTCTGCAGTCTTCACCAGGGGTATTGGAACATTTGTGTCCACAGGTGGCCATGTTTTAGCAGGTTGTAGAACCTAAGGGAGGTGGGTCCTACTTGAAGGAATGGTCTGTTTATGGTCACCTCTAAAGTTTCTTCCTGCTTCTGCTGGGACGGGGCCCTCTGCCTCTGGGTTTGCACCATATTTCTGCCTCCAGGGTTAGATGAAGCTATCTTCCCTGACATGATGGACTGAAGTCGTTCTGGATATAAGCCTTTGTTCCGGTATGTTTTTCCTTTCATGTATTTTGTCGCAGAGGTATGATTTATTTTTATTTTTATTAGGTGTCCGTGTTATATAAACACTAGTTCAGGTACCCTTAGAGGCTAGAAGAGGCTGTCAGATCCCCTGGAGCTGAAGTTACAGGTAGTTGTGAATCCTACCACGTGGAACTGAACTAGGGGCCTCTGCTTGCAGCGAGCACTCTTAATGAGCCCGCCATCTCTCTAGCCCCTGACCCAGAAAAGAAAAACAATGAATCCAGTGTGCATGTGCAGCACATGGAAAGGGTACAATGGAAGGTGCAATTTGTTGTCTTCCATATCTTGTAGCCAGTCCCCAGAGACTAAGGAGATAACACGTATACATGCATATGTGTGTGTGTGTCAGTGTTTGTGTGCATGTGTGTGTGCCAGTGTGTGTATGTGAACATGCATTTGCACAACAGTCAGTTCATATCTGAGGAGGCTTGCAGCCAGTCCTTAGAGACTGAGGAGCAGCTGCATTTGTTCATGCCATGTCCATTAATGTCCATTAATCACTTTTTGTCCCTGAGACAACTGACAGGAAGGAGGGTTTATTTGCTGCACAGTTTCAGAGGGTTCATTTCACAGCTGGCTGCCTCTAATGCGTTTAGGCTCAAGCCAAGATGGGAAACCATGGAGGAAGAACTTGCATGTGTGTGCATCATAAGATGCGCCTCCACCGCAGAAAGGCTGAGATGCTTGAAGCAGCTGGTTTACAAATGCACACATGTGGTACCAAAATCTAGTTTGGCTGGGGCACTTGATTGGAGTAAAGACTGCAGTCCCAGTGACCAATGCTGGAAATTTGCTCCTAGGAGCCAAATGAATTATGGGTTGTGTTTTGAGGACACTGAATGAAGTGATTCTTCCACTTGCTCCAGCCACGGTCAGTCACAGTGGCATCTAGCAAGCCTCCACGTGGAGTTGCTTTCTTCATGCTTTCCTTGTAATCTGTTTTCTCATGCCCTCAGTGGCAGTTACCCTGCTGATTTTACAGGTGAAAAAGCTGGGGTCTCAAAAGGGTGTCATCATCCCTTTTTATTTATTTGAAAAAACTTCCACACATTCACCAACAAAATGCCACAATGATAGAGGCAGCAGGTGAAACGGGATGTGTGAATTGCCAAGGCCTGGGAGAAATGAGGCACTGCTTTTGAATCCCATAATGCTCTGCTCTGTGTGCCTAGAGCCACAGACCTGGGCTGCAGTTTGTGTAGTCCTAGACTGGAAACTTTGGTCCTGAGATCTGAGACTGGATTTAGGGTTGATCAAGGCATCTTTGCTAAAAGCATAAGGCTCTGCCTAGGGGAGGAACCAGGGAAAGGATGGAAAGGTTGGAGAGAAGACAGGGGAGGGGTAGCTGCAGGGAGAAAAGAGGAAGAGAAAGTGTGAGTATGGGGGAGAAGCAGGGAGAAATGGGAAGAGTAGGAAGGGAGGGGAAAATAGAAAGAAGCAGAGGAAGGGGGGAGTGCAGAGAAGGGAAGAGCTGAGAAGAGAGGGGGGAAGAACAGGGAAGGGAGGAGGAAAGGAAGAGAAAGAAGGAGGTAAGAAAAGGAGGAAAGGAAGAAAGAAGGGAGGGAGAAAGAAAGGGAGGGAACTAGCTGGCCTGTGTGCTGATGACCATGGCAGATGGTCCTTTCTTCCCTTCAGCGCTCACTGGCCTGATGTCCAGCTCTGCTTCCTGCTTCCTCCCCTTATTATGTGTTGAACACTGTCCTCTCTGTCTCCCCCCTACCCCTGCTTCTCATCAGTCCAGGCCCCACCTTTTCCAGCATGTTCCAGCCCTTGGGGAATCAGTGAACAATCTTCTTCTTCAGTTTCTTCTTTAGTGGCAGCAGTAATTGTTTGTTTGTTTGTTTGTTTGTTTGTTTTTTCCTGGAAACTTATACACATGGGCACACAAATTCATCCATGCACAATTATGCACACAAATACATACACATACATGTGCACACACATACCACCACATACACAAGAACACACACACAGCATGACTAAGAAATTCTGGGTCAGAGAAGCTAAAGGGGTCCAATGTTCCACCATCTCATTTTGGCCTCACAGCAGGACTGTGAGGTGACAGTCTTCCAGAACTCTCATGTAGCTGCCCTGGCTGCCTCAAAACTCCACTACTCACCAAGATTCCAATAGCACTGCCTAAGGGGGAAAAACCCTTTAATTTAAATTATCCCTAGTGAGAAAAATTAAATACTGTGTGTGAGATTTTATCAGACATGATTGAACTTTTCAGCCACAATTTGTCGACATGCTGAAGGCCCCTTTTACTCACATGGCATTTCTTGGTGTGTGTGTGTGTGTGTGTGTGTGTGTGTGTGTGTGTGTACACTGTCAACCAGTACCTGGGATAAAGAACTAGTGAAGAGAAAGGTTTATTTAGACTAATGGATTGAGAATATTAGAACCATTCAAATGGCCACTGGGAAAGTTGGTTAATTTTTCAGTTTAAATGTGTAAGTGGGTAGGCAGAAAGAAGCAGTGTGGAAGAGGGAGGAAGTAATGTGTAAGAGGGAGGAAGCAGAGTGTGAGATGCAGTAAACAGTGTGAGAGGGACAGGAAGTAGGAAGCAGTATGTGAGAGATAAGAAGCAGAGTGCAAGAGGAAGGAAGCAGAATGTTAAGAGGCAGAAAACTGTATGGGAGCAGGAAGCAGGAAACTGTGTGAGAGGCAGGCAACGGGAGGCAGTGTGAAGAAGACAGGAAAGAGTGTGAGAGGCAGGAAATAGTGTGTGAGAGACAGGAAGCAGTGTGTGAGAGATAGGAAGCAGTATATAAGAAACAGGAAGCAGAATGTGAGAGGCAGGAAACTGTAAGACACAGGAAGCAGGAAGCAGTGTGTGAGAGTCAGGAAGGAGTGTGTGAAAGCCAGGATGTAACTGAAGAAACTGAAGCCTGTAATAAATTTCCCAAAGTCACACTGCAATCCTAGTTTGATCCTGGGAGAACTGTAGATTGCACACTTGTCTAGTACTCATAACTGGTAGCGGGAACTACATTGGCTGCAATGAATCTTGCTCTTACCACTTACATTCTGATCTTTGTGTGCACATACCCAACAGCTGCACTGTTTTCCACACTTATCTGTACTGTTTCATTTATTTAGTCAGTTTACCGTCCATGAGGCTGCAATTGTCTCCAGTCTTGTGTAGTGAAGAGTTCTGTCCTAACAGGCCTGCCATCCATACCTACCTTTTGCTTCAATGCAAGAGTACGGGAGGACTAAATGCCTAGCCACCAGAGGTCTATATAGCTCATAAAGAGCTTTGTAAGGAGCACTGCAACTGCCTCTCAAAGCTGAGATGCTTGTGTGGCCACCTGAGGTCAACTTCACTGTCTTCTTCCTCCTGACAAGTAGACATGGATCTGGTAGCAGGCTCCCCTGCCCCTACCTCTTATCTTTTGGCCCCAGAATTCTCCTCCTGTCATCTGGCATTTTCCTATCAGGCTCCCCACAGTGTGTATTTGATCTTCCATCTCACCTCATTAACAGAAAAGCTGGGCATCCAGATTCCAATTCCTGATGCCTGGGACCAGCTTTGAAACAAGGCTGAAAAGGTCACTCCAAGAGGCTGGTCTTTCTGTGTCTTTTTAGAGAACTTAGGGACACAGTCAATGGACTTTCCTGGCCAGTTTTGCTAAGTCCTACCTGCCTTTCAGCAGTCAGGGAAGCCTCCTCGGGGTTCCCCATTCAGCAGTGTCTGAGGGGAGCAAACCCATCTCTCTTTCTCTGAACCCCATCAGTGAGGTTTCCATGGCTACATGTAGACACAGCATTCCTCACCATACAGAGACCTCAGTCAGGGAGCCACGAGGTGCAAGGGACACTGGAAATTCATGGAGGATGATTTGGGGCCCCCTGTCTGCTACACTATAGTAATTAAAATGGCCACAGTATTAAAACAAATGGAGTTTGAAGAAGCTTTGTTCTGTGAGCTCTAAAAGCAGATTTTCGGGTGGACAGGCCTGGGAATTTGTCAATGTCTGGGGCTGAAGTCTGTCTTAGTCTCCTGACCCCCTACCCTGCTCTTCTGTTTGCTCTAGTTCAAATGTGCTGAACTTGGTGATTTGTTTTCACCCACATGAGGCAAGGGTCCTCCTGAGTAGGCAAGGCTCACCTTACCATCTCTTTCTGCCTTTAGCACAAGAAATAGGTGAATTAGCACATCCTTTTATGTGTCTCTTGCTGGCAGGTAACCAGATCACCAACCAAAAAAAATGTAGATATATGTAAGGTGAACTTAGAGCCATAGCCAACCACATCGGGAGAGGCTGGTGTCACATGTCGGGTGAGGGACTTGCAGCAGGGGAGGCTGAATGGCTGTGAGTCATCAGGCTTGATTCTAAATGCTGAGTCAAAGACCTCAGTTAACGCTTCTGTGAATAGATGTATAGAATCCACAAGGTAAACTGCCTAAAGTGCTTGCTTTGCAAGCCTGACTCTTAATTTCCATGCTCCAAATCCCAGGTTTTTTTTTTTTTTTTTTTTTTTTTTTTTGTTGTTGTTTTTTTAAAGAATGCTTGGAGATGTAATGTATGCCTATCATCCCTGTACTGGAAAGGCAAAGACAGGATACCTCGGGCTTATTTTCTTATTGACATATAAGAAAATATTTTCTTATTTTCTTATTTTCTTATTGACTCACTTGGTCCCCAACTGGGTCACCTGGAGATCCATCGAATAAATATGAAACACCTGGCACCAGCACCTGGCCCTTTTGTCTCCTCTTTCCCTTTTTCTTCCTCTTGACCCTGTTATGCCCTGTTGTGTCTTTAAGCCCATTTTCTTGATGAGAAAACTGAAGTGGGGAGACCAGACAATTCCATGTTGCCAGTGTGTGATTGACGTGGGGTCTGTGGCGTGGCTTGGCTCCAGGCTGCAGGGCAAGGCCTCTGTGCCTGATCAGCTCCCAGTCTTTCCTATGGATTCTGAACATTAGGGGTAATTGGCTGATTCTTGACTTGGAGAAAAGAGGCCATATCCCTAGCAAAGCATACTATGTTTTGTTGTGAGACTGTCATCCATGAGGCCCTGGGCTAAAGTTGATGAGCTCCCACACATTGCTGCCGGCAAGAACCCACCTCAAAGCCAGGAGCGGTGATGAACACCTGTAATCCCTTTCTTCTGGGAGGCAGAGGCAGACGTATCTTTGTGAGTTCGAGGTCAGTCAAGTCTACAAACTCAATCCAGGACAGCCAAGGCTACACAGAGAAACCATGTCTCAAAACAAAACAAAACAAAAATAAACAATGAAACAACAATAACAAAAAATCTCGAGGTTTGATTTTAGTAGCTTACATATGGGCATCTAATTTTCATCCCCATGGGGCTGGGCTGCTAAATTACCTTCTGATCATTCACAACAGAGGCAAGGATGGGAATCCATCCCCTTTGCCTTAGGCCCCCAGGAGAAGCCGAGGCAAGGCTGGAAGTTTTTAGGGAGTGGAAGTCACCCCCTAGATGTGAACCCATCAAGGAGAGCACCTGCAGGACCTGTCACATGGGAAAATAATGCAGAGCAGCTGTTCCCCAGGCCTGTTTGCTCATTGTGGCTCCATTTGGCCGCTGTCCCTTACATAGCTTCTCAGTCACTTCTATGAAACCACAGCCAGCTTTCCAAGAAGTGGCTTTGTTGTCACCCGGCCAGGAGACACCTGGCATGCTTCTTGGGTACACGTGGAACAGTCCATTTTCAAAGCCACCTGTTCCTCGTGGGGAGAGAGGCCTGTTTTCTTCCTCCTTAACTCTGTTCATAGGTGAACAAGTTCTACAGGACATGAGTTCCTCCCAGTTCACCACGTAGCCCATTCACTTGTGGTGCAATCACACAGCTCCTCTGCTTAACCAACAATGCCGGTATGCTCCTCTCTGCTACTCTTCTCACCATGGTCTGTCCCCATGTTCACTGCCATGTGAAGCTGACCATTCTTGCTCAGGGAACCAGCCCCTGTCCCTCATGTCTGTGCCTGCATCCACCAAAGCTCAGACTCTGATGTCTGACCTCCAGGTACTGGCTGTGTGCCTTCTCCAACTGTGACAAAGAAAGTCACTCTAGACGTGGCTCCAGCACAGGGACAAAAGCTCCCTCTGCTAAAAGCCCTGGTTCTAGAAGGCTTCAATGATATTTCTTCCATTTCCCCTTTGTCCTGATCCTGCTTTATTCATGAATGCATCTCTTCTACCCCCACCTCATTGGCTTTCCTGACACATTGCACCCAGGGCCTTAACACTGCCTTTTGTCTGAAATGCATTTTGCCCTCAACATCCATGCAACCTACTCATTACCCCGGGACTCTTTGCTTAAGCCTCATGTTCCCCATCCGAAGTCTCACTTGACCTTGACCACTTTTTAAAAATCGCAGTGTCTTCTTCCCTTTACCCTGTTCATCATCTTCCCGACTTTATTACTCATGATACCTGGCACATCTGACTCCCTGCATGACTAAAGTTCCCTGAGGAAGAGGCTTGTCTGTGAAGTTTATGGATACTTCCTGGGACCTTGGAGCATACTTTTTTGACACAGAATTGATGCCCCCTGTATAGTGTATCAGGAAAACCTTGGCGTTTGGTAGACTAGATGGAGAGCTGGCAGCTACCAATGGAGCCCAGGCTCAGAGCCTGGCTCAGAGCTGGAGGGTATGTGTGACTGAGGAAAAGAAGCTCTGGAAAAATCCTGGGCAGGGCAAAGATAAAACAAGACTAACCCAAGAGCAGTCAGGTGTGGGGCTGAGTCTCTGCCCCTGGGGCGGCCGAGGACAGCCCTGCTCGGTGCCCTCTTCTGGGTCAGGTCCCCTGGAAGCCCTTGCAGACCGGTAGCTCTAGCCACCCCATTGGTATTCAAGCTGCCCCACGCTCTGCAGAAACATCTCCCTGCCTCGGGCCCTGACGCAGCAGCTCTGCCTGGGGCATGAGAACAGCCGCTGTTCAGAGATAAAAATAGTGTTCAGTTGCTGCACTTTGCTTATTTTGTACTTTTGGGCAGTAGCACATCTTCTGAAGTGTGGGGTGGGCCAGCAGAGTTTAACATTGTACTCTCTCAAGGAGGATCAGCCTCCTCAAAGGGCCTCTGTCATTGGCAGGCACTTTAACTGTCACTGACCCCAGTGAGTTAACCACTGGGCTTCTCCCCCATTCTCATCAGAAATGTCCAGGCAAAGAGGACTCAACTTTAGAGGCCATGATACACAGAAGAACCCTGTTGGAGAATAGCCCCCGACCCTCATGGCTGTGCCTGCATTCACTAACCAAGTTAAAGCCTCTGGCTCAATTCATTTTACAAGTGCATACAGTGAGGTCTAGGGAGGCTGGGTAACTACTTCATGATTACACAGGGATCCAGTTTTAGATGGAAGGAGGGTCTGGACTCATCCATGGAAGATGCTCACTTGGAGCCCAGCTCCTTTCTCTCCTCTGTGTCTCACAGTGGGCTGTGCCTTTCCTCAGATGCCCGCAGGCTCTTTGCCCAAAGCTCCTACGTGTGGCCTTCCTACAGAGTGAACAGGGCTATGGTAGTGGCCACTAGAAGGGGCGTGCCTTTTTTACCAAAATGTTGAAGCTTCCTGTTTGGGAGCAGATACATAGCTGTACAGCTCCAAATTGCCACATACTGTAGCTGGTAGAACTGCTCTCCCACGCCCAGGGTGGAGCAAGGCATGCTAAGCAGGGGTTCAGTTAAGGATGGGAGGATGAATCTGGGTTGTTGGCTTTAGGTGGATACTGTCACAGATGGCCAGAGCTGTCCATGGTGGGAAAATGGGGCTATGAGGACACTCTTCCCCATCGTGGCCTCTTCCCAATCCCCATCTTGTGGCAAGTGCATCAGCTTTGAAAGTACCTTCAAGACCTATGACCCCTGAGTGCTGGGCTTGGGCCAGGTCACTTGGGAACACATGCTGGGAGATTTTCACTGTAAGCCCGGAGAGCCCTCCTGTCTGCAGGGATCATGACTCAGTAGACAATTCCATCTTTGAATAAAGACATCCAGCAAGTGTCAGACTGTTAGTCAATGCCACACACTCTGTGATCCTGTGACCCTGCCTGCCACTCCATGCATGGAACTGGAACCATCTGGATGAGCCTGTCACTGCCCCCACCCCAATCAGTTTGGTGCAGTGAGGGGTTAAGGAGATGTTCTTCTGGTTCCCCTATGTACATTTGAGTACAGCCACGTGGGATGATGGGGATAATGGCACCCCAAAAATGTCTTTCCTTTTCACTCCCACTTTAAGCCAGAGGTTTCCTGCCTGGTTGCTAGGTGCTTTTCTGACAGCATAAGCTCCCACCAAAGTAGTTTTAAAAGTTTCCTTTGTAGTAGTCTGCTCAGGTGATGTTTGGTAAGAAAAATGCCCAAGGATGCCAAGGGTGTGGGATGTGGCCAGCCTCCCCTTCTGGTGCCAGAGGATATTTTAAAGATTCTACAGGTCATTTCCACTCATCTCAGCAGACACAGACAAACCAAACTCATGGATATGGAACATAGCCATAGCTTATGAGACTGAGCAGGGAAAATGCATTCTGTAAAATGGAGAATCCATCGCCAACACAGTTGAGGTGTTTTCCTCTCGGCATTACATTACAGAAAATTTAAAGACAGGGTATTCTTACCTCTCATAAATGGCCAGGACCTGTTTAGAAGGAGGCTTACCACGTTCCTGGTGGTAACTTCCGTCTGCTATCAGAGGGGTGAGGAGGACAGCTCAGTGGGTAAATCTCTTGCCATGCAATCACAGAGACCTAAGTTTGGGTCCCAGGGCCCAAGTAAAGCTGGATAGAAAAACATGTGCATCTGCAATGTAACCACTCCCATGGCAAGATGGGAGGCAGAGACAGGAACCCCACCCCCCACCCCCGTCCTTTAACCAGCTAGCCCTGGGGATGCGTGGTATGGCAAGCTACACTGTCTCAAGGTGGAAGCTGAGGCTATCACCAGAAGTTGAACCCTGATCGCCACACACAGGACATCTTTTTCCTTTCCCTTTTCCTTTCCTTTTCTTTCTTTGCTTTCCTTTTCCTTCCTTCCTTCTTGCTTCTCTCTCTCCATGCATTTCTTTACTTAGCCTCATGTAGCCCAGGTGGTGTTGAATGCCTGTGTAGCCAAGGATGACCCTGAACATCTTATCCTCCTGCTTCCACCTCCTGAATGTTGGAATTATAGCCATGTACTGGTGTCCTGCCTTTCACTCTGGCCAAAGGCAATATAGGAGAAGGAAGGGTGTATTTTAGCATGCAGTCACAGTCCATCCTTGAGGGAAGTCAGGGCAGAACTTGAAGAAGAAACCATGAAGGAACACTGCTTTCTGGATTGCTGACTTGTAGACCCACACTGTGCAAACTCTCAGCCCAGGGCCACCTGCTGCCTAGGGAATGTTGCCACCAACAGTGGGCTGAGCCTTCCTACATCAGCTAACAACCAAGACAATCCTCCATGGACATGCCCACAAACCAAGCTGATCTGGGAAACACCTCCAATGAGAAGCCCTTGGCAGGTGACTCTGGGCTGTGTCAAATTGACTTTTGTTTAGCTACAAAAACCACAATCTGGTTTATGCAGTGCCAGTGTTTGAATCCAAGGCATCCATCAACTAGACCTGTCCCTAGCCCGGTGGCCTTAATTTCTCCAACTGAATAATGCAGCTGATCTGTTAAATGTGGCTACACAGAGCAAACCTACACTCTCCAGAGGCATTCTGCACTCACACCATCATGACTTTGGGGACCCACACGATGCCCCTGGCCATTTGGGGATTTTAGTTACAAACCCTTCTTGTTACCTTTATGGTCCCAAACCCTCTTCCTGTAAATCATCTCCACCCAGTTTCTTCCTGGCTCTCTCTCATCATCACAGAAGCCTCCAAGAACCCAGCCTGAATGCCAGGCCTTCAGATGAAGGTTCATTCTTCCAAGAACTCGCATGTAATGCTAATGAGGACTGAGCTGCGTTTCCTATGACTTTTCCAGCTTTTGCCTTCCAAAGTCTAGAGTCAGTCCAGACCAGTATCTTTATTTTCACTTAGAAGGTCTTTAAAGATTATGGAAACTCTGACACTAGCCTTTAATTTCTCATGGAGGAAAGTTCCGAGACAAACGTGGCTCTCAGCCTTCAGGTTGGATGAACAATTTTGCTGAGCACAGAGATTGATGGTCTTTCATTTTCCAATCAGCAGGGAGGGACAGCCAAGTTCAGATTCCATACTGAATGCCAACAAAGGCTGGCATTCTAGGTAAGAAGACAGATGGGGCACTGAAAGAGGTAGAAAATAAAATTGGGGCTCCCTAGATGGATCCATGAGTAAAGGGCTTGCTGAAGAAGGGGAAGGATCTGAGCCCACATCTCCAGCACCCACATAAAAGCTGGGTGCAGTGGTACACACCTATAACCCCAGAACTGAAAAAAAAGAAGACAAAGTCATGTCTTTCTTGAGACCCTGTCTCCAAAAAGAGGAGGACACCTGTTGTCAGCATTTGGCACACACACACACACACACACACACACACACACACACACACACACAC
>NW_026596088.1:9812435-9867149 GCF_907164565.1 Psammomys obesus | reverse complement strand
CACACACACACACACACACACACACACACACACACACACACACACACCAGTTTTGCATCTTTCAAACCAGAATCCCCAGGGTTTCATCTATTGCAGCCCCAAATTTTGTTCTCTGCCACAATGCACCATCCTTTCTCCCTTTGCTTCTGAGAGGCTGCCCCGGAGACAAAGCATGGGGTTCAAGTCAGCTCTCTTCCACTCACTTCTACCCCACTTCAGGATTTTATTTGGGGAGTGATAAACATACGTTAGAGCGAGTCTAATCTCAGCCTCTACAAAACCTAAACTGTTGATTTAGAATGTTCTGAATGAGCAACAGTTTGCACTCTGCCGACACAGTGAGCATGCTGGGTTGTTCACATCGAGTACAATCATTATGTTTTAAAATTCTCATCTCTGGGGGATTCAGAGAGCAGCCAGCCTCACATTGGGAAAACATATCAGTCAAAGTGATTTCTGCAAGTGACACGCATCTGTGAGATTTGGGCACCAAGTAACACACACACACTGGAAGAACAAAGCCACCAACTTCAGAGTCTGTTGTCACATGTCACAGGTGTCACACTGTAGAGTATAGAAAGAGTGAGAGATAATTGAAGGGTGCTACATGGGAATTCTAGAGAAAGGGGAATGTGAGATAACAGGAGGGAAAGAGAAGGACTGGTGGTGTGGGGAGATGGTATACAGCCTGGCTGCCATGGTTACCATGGCAACTGATGCTTCCTCTTCCTCCTCCTTGTCCTCACTTCCCTCCTATTGTCCTCCTCCTCTTCCTCCTGCTCCTCCTCCTTCTTTTTGAGACTGTCTCAAGCATCCCAGGCTTGCCTAGGACTTCTGATCCTCCTGCCTTCACCTCCCAAGTGCTGAGACTCTAGGCTGGCACCTTCAGCCCCACCCTGTCGCCCCTGGCTTCATGCAGTGCTAGGGGTGAAACCCTGAGTCTCCTGCATGCTAGGCAAACACGTCCCCAGCTAAGTCGCATCCCCAGCCCGAGTTCAGCAGCTTCCTCAGCTGTTCATCATAACCCCACATGGGGTGGTGAAATGAAATGTGGAAGTCCTTAAAATATGGTGAGGGTGAAAGGTTTCTGAATATACAATGGCCAATAATTAATTCAAATTAAATGCATAATGAGTCACAGGTGTTTCTGGGGACGCTTACCTCTGCTGCATGCAGGACTTCATGCAGCCTCAGTTCTGAGCATGTGCACACACATGCTGTCAGACCATCTGAAGCCAGCCAACTCCGTCTGAAACGCCTCTGCTCAGAGTCTGTACATTGTGTATTAACTGTACATACAAAACTTTCTGCTATTACAAAGATCATCATTCCTTGGCACAAAAGTAACAAATTAGCAGATCTTTATATCTCTCATGTAAGCATGAGCATGTTGGGTTTTGAAATTGTTCTTTAAATCATGACTCCAATTCTGTAAAATGCTGTTCAGTGAATTTGGTCCTGGGATTAGAACAGGAATTCTGGCAATTTCTGAAGTGGTCCTAAATGTTATTTTCTGCCATATTAGACTATGTATTTGTGTGAAATGGGCCTTCTTAGCATTAGCAATTATAAAATCAATATCTTAATCAACTCCAAAAGATGTTGCAGTGCTAACACATCCAGTTTTCAGCCAAGGTTTAATTCTTAATGTAAAAATAAACAAGCAAAAAAAGAAAAGAAAAATAAACACGCACACCATCTCTTTCATATGCAAACTGAATTTTGTTTTTAACAAATGCTAGAGTTATGTGTATATCAAGGAGATATTTTGAAGTAAAATGTCTCTTGACTCATTCTCAGAAAATGTTTGACTTACATGCCTATTTCATAACTTAAATTGGGGGTCACTTGAAACTTCCTTGGGTGGAATAGAGTCTTTAATGGAAAAAATTACAGTCCTGGTTTAAAATAAAGGGCAGCAAGCTTTTTGCTCATAGTCCTTTCTGGCCTTTTGATTGTTTTTGTAAACCAAGTTTTATTGAAACATCATGTTTGTTTACCTATGGCTTAGTATTGCCCTGGCTTGTTGATAGATGTGTCAAGCAGTTACCTTTCGTAGCTGGTTCTTTGGAGTAGATGTGCTATCTCAGGAACCTTTATGGTTCCAAGATGATAGTGCTACAGAATCTTGGCTCTACCCCTTATTAGATTGGAGGCTTCAGATTATCAACTATTCCTCCATGGCTCAGTTTCCTTTTTGAAATGCTTCATGTATCCTTGGGGTGCATTAGCAAATCAGCCAAAATTCACAGGTAAGATTGTGAAGTTTTTTTTTTTTTTTTTTTTTTTGTTTGTTTGTTTTTGTCAGCTCTTTGGCCTTGAGTCTATAGAAGGCTAGACCTTTCTTCTGAGCTCAGCAAGGTTCTACTGATCTTGTGTAGGTTTCTGTGTCTGGCTGTAATCTGCTCTAAAATCTCACTAGGGACATTTGGGCTCCCCTCTAAGCAACCTTTCATCCTCCAGGGGCATACAACTTAGGCATGACCACACAGCAGCAACAGGGGCTTTGCCAGTGAGTGAGAAGCCACACTTTGGAATGGAGCCAGCTCCCTTTTGCCACCCTCCTTTGGACAAAGTGACTTGCACAACCAACCTGTATTCTAAGAGTTGGGCAATCAACTGACTGTAAATCTGGTCAGGAGGGACCAGGGCAGATAGCCACTCCAGGGCCCTGATTTAAGATCTGTGCTTAATCTAGTGCCTGGCACACACAGGTGTTTCTTCTGTGCTGGGCTTTTCAAGACATAATATCCCCACCCTCATCTTCCTTTGGTATCTTTTTTATTGAATCCCTCACTATCCCCACCCTCATCTTCCCTTGGTATCTTTTTTTTATTGAATCCCTACCTTCACAGGAGCCCATCACAGTGGGAATAGACCCTTAATGCAAAGTCACAAGTGCACCTGTTTCAGGTGCCCCCCAAGTGCTCCAGGCAGAGAGTCCCCAGCTAGAGAAGCCTGGAGTGTAGTTTTCAGGATGGCCAAATTGCAGCCAGACAGCGAGAGTCAGCAAAGGTCACTGTAAAAAGTGGCTGCGTGATTGGGGTGGGAAAAAAGGCCCTACAGTCTCAGCTGTCAGTGGCAAGGATTCAAGAGTTGCCTCTTCCTCCGTAGAGCAGCCTTCTGCAACCACAGGGTTTCTGAGACTGATGAAGAGGCCTCAGCTTCCTGAGGGTGAGGGATGGGCTAGTCTGGAAGGATCTGTCATCTGAGCTTCTCCCACTTGAGTTTACGGGAGTGGACACGCATACCTATAAAGCAGCCTTAGATGACGGCAAATAGAGAAGTGAGTTAAGAAAAAGAGGTGAGTAATGTCTGAGTGGGCTGGGAGACACCTGGACGACCAAAACCACATCTGGTCAGACCTGGCTGGACACTCACTCTGCAGCTTTCACGCTGGCTACTGTTTATAGGCAGTCTTTCAGGGTGTCTACTGCAAGGTAGAAGCAGAGGCTGTTAAAATTCAGCCTGTAATCTAGCCATCAGACCCAGGGCAAGGGGAAGCCATTCATCTTCTGGCTTTGTTTTGTTTGGTAATGCTCACGAAGCTGCAGTGGGTTAAGAGTGCCCTAGTCTGGGTGGTGGTGATGGTGTTCGGCATCCCTTAATTCTCTGAGCATTGGTCTCCTTATCTGTGAAGTGTGCCAGTGTACTAAGCTCATTTGTAACAAAACAACATGTGTAAAGTGCCCAGAAATGTATAAGGATCTGCTCAGTAAAGGCTCGGCCTGGCGAGTGGGGGCAGGTGTCCCACCCCTGCCCACTCTGTTGTGGTGCTAGTCCAGCTTCTCTCCCTGGTTCTCCTCTGTGGAAGGAGCTTAGGTTTTATTGGTGTGCCTACCTGGTACCTTCTACATGGCATTGTCTAACCATCAGGCTTCTCTGGCCCCAGGCTGGTCTCCACCTGAAATACCACCCCGGGTTTCACCTTTCCTCTCTGCACTAACCCCCAAATAACCCCAAGTCTTCCAGCTGTCTCTTGCTCCGTGCTCTTATGTTCCAAGAGTCTTTTGTCTTCTCCCCAGCACGTAGAACGGCATTTGCCTAGAAAGCACTCAGAGCTTTCTGGATGAACATGGGAAAGGCTTACAGGTGCTGGCTCTGGCATAAACAACACAGTAAATCAGCCAAAGGATTTGGTACTGCCCCCCATTTTAAGGACGGAGAAACTGAGGCTTCATGATCTTAGAACGTACTTGCCCAAGATTAGTTGTGATGCTGAATTTGAATTAGGGCTTAACCGACACGCAAGGTAAGCATAGAGTCACAGAAGTCCCTTCTCCAGAGCCAGGGACCTGCGTCTCGCTGCTGCTTCTCACTGTGCCCCTTCCCTGGGTGAGAGTGCAAGGCCCCCTGGCTGCAGCTGACAGGATTGTTTCCTCTGCTGACTATGGAGTCGGTAAGACTGTCAGCACCACCTGTGTGAGGATGAGGACAGGGTTGGGTGCTCAAGGGCCAGGATTGAGGGTAGGACTCCAAATCCTTCCTGCTGCTCAGGACCAAGGAGGTGAGCAACCACACCCAAGGAGGAGAGCAAGTTTTGCCATGTCTGTCTTTTCAAGTTGAATTGCTTTCCCTTTGGTACAAAGGCACACTGTAAAGTTCCACTTAATTCTTATTGTGAGCAGGAGGGATAACACCTCTGGCTTATGAAGACGAGAATGTAGAGTATTAGATGAGAAGCTGATTGCATGTCTTGTGAGGACAGTGTATGTGTGTATGCATGTGCTGGGCATATGCATGCCTATGTGTGCATGTATACATGCATGTGTTGCATATATGTCTACATTTGTGTACATGGATGCATACATTATGTATTAGCTTCATTTCTGTTGCTATGATAAAATACCCTGACAAAAAGCAACTTAAAGAAAAAAGCATTTGTTTGGGTCATAATTCCTTCTTATAGCTCATCATCACGGGAAAGTCAAGGTGGTGCAAAACTAAATAGTCAAATCACACCCAAAGTCAAGAGCAGAGGGAATAAATGCATGTGCACTAGTGCTTAACTTACTTTCTCCACTCAGGACACAGACCTAGGGAGTGGTGCTACCCACAGTGGGCTGGGTCTTTCCACATCAATTAACTTCATTAAGTTATTCCCTCACAGCCACACCCCTGGGCCAACCTGACCTAGATCATTCCTCATTGAGACTGTCTTCCTTGGTGATTCTAGATTGTGTCAGTCTGACAATTCAAACTAATCATCACATACTGGTGTGAGCATATGCATGTATGTATGTGTATATGTGTGTGTGTGAGCACACGTCTGTGCACACAAGCATTTGTGTGTACATGTGTACATTCATGGTCTGAATGAGCACATATGTGTGGTAGTCTTGGCTCTCGGCCCACTCCCTTGAGATAGGAAGAGATGGCCCAGCCAGCTTCCCTCTGTCTTTCTCTTAGTGGTAATGGTAGCTTCTGGCTACCAGAGTGTAAGCTCCTGACAGATATTAAAGAACAATTCACTTATTATAGCTAAACAGAAAAGCATATGGAAACAGCAAAGAGCATTAACATCTGCTGCCCAGCTTCCATCTGCTCCTGCTGTCCAGGCTTCACCTCTAGATTTGTCAGTCTGCCCCTTTGCATGGTGGCTTCTCCCTCCCTCCAAGAGCGACCAGGGCTGTGCTTTTATTTCCATCCAGACAGACAGGAACACAGTTTCTAAGGTCTTTGAAGAATTCAGCGTACATGTCCAGTGCGAGGTGTTTGGAGGCCACAGTCCCTGAACAGACACTGTGATCTGCTGCTTCCTCACTGTGTAGCCTGGGGAAGGCCAGTGGCCATTCCATGCCTCCATTTCCTTGTCTGTTAAATGGACTTGGCAAGGGTAGTAGCTGCATGTGGGGACCTTCATGAGGATGCAATGATACCTTTGTCATGGTGGCGTCCCATAAGACATGTATCCCCTGGTCATAGCTTCTTTTGCCTCTTTTCTCTGGGAGAGGCTGGTGATCAAACCCAGGGCCTGTGCTTGCTAAGCAAGTGCTCTCTGTGGCACTGAGCTGTGTCCCTAGCTCTTTTACTTTATACCGAGTACTATGGTAGCCTGAGTGGTAAGTACCCATCAGTCTAAGGCCTTTAAATACTTGGTCTCCAGTTGGTAGCCCTATTTGGGAAGCTTAGGAGGTGTGACTTTGCTGGAGGAAGTGCCTTGGCCCCCTGCTTCCTGTTTGGATTTTAAGGTGTGGGCTCTGAACTGTTTCAAGAGCACCCCACACCGTGCCTGCCTGCCATGCTTCCCCACCGTAGAGGTGATGGACTCTCATCCCTCTGGATCTATGAGCCCAAATAAACCCTTCCTTCTATAAACTGCCTTGGTCATGGTGTTTTCATTACAGCTATAGAAAAGGAACTGACACAAATAGTATCTTGCTATTCAGGGTAGGTTTGATGTGAGTCCTCTTGCCTGAGCCTCCTGAGTGGTTAGGGTCTTAAGTATGTCCTTCAAACCGGCCTGGCTTCCCTACTCTGTTTTCCATGTCCTTATAATGACTTCAGGGGCTCTGTATAGAGCAAGGTCACCCAGTCTCACCCCGGAATTTTTTCTTTTTCTATTTACCCCCTTACAGACTTAGTCCTCCATGCTCCTAGCGGGACACTGAGCTGAGGTGCCAGGGTACCATTGAATAGTGGAACCTGGAGAGTCGGCATCCTTCAGAGAACTGGGCCAGTGCAAGGGAAGCCTGCCTTGTCTGTGTTTAGCCTGAAGCCTCTGGTCCCACCTGAGCCAACTTTTGCCTCCAGCCAGCAAGACAAACTAAACGCTGTTATTTTAATGTGTCTAGTCGCCTGTCAGAAATCATTTCTAAGGCTGTTTTCGCCATCTCTCCCCCGTCCCCTTGCTCTCCACACAGCTGTGGCTTAAAAGTGCTTAGTATAACACAGCTGTCATCCTCTGGCCTCTGGAAATGGAATGACAGGTGGAGGCAGGAGTGAGAAGAAAAGTGGGTGGCACCAGGGTCCTTAAAAACCCAAATCACACTTATCTACTTGTGCATGGGGGGGGGGGGAGAGATGGGAATGCATCATGACACAGGGGTGTAAGTCAGAGAACAAAGTAACAGAATCAAACAGCACAGAGGCTAATCTGCCCTGTGTTTTCCCACCAATAGTGTGGGGCAGACCATGACATGCGACACAGTGTGGGCTGCAGAGGGGACTCTGTTAGTCAGTGTCCACTGTTGTGTCAAAATACCCAAGATCATCACCTTTTCAAGGTGTGTGCCACCCACCGCCCTCAGGATAACTATGAACACAGCCAGGTTCAAGGGTGTGAACGTACGAAAATGCTGAGTTTCACTTATTTATTTATTTATTTATTTATTTATTTATTTATTTATTTATATTGATTTATTCTTTAGTCTCTCTCTTTGTGTGTGTGTGTGTGTCTGAAAGAGAGAGTTTTTCTTGAAAATTAATATTTGGTTCTGGAACGCAGACTTTGTAGCTGACAGCATTATGTCACAATGTGAAAAGGTTGGACTGGCCTAGAAGGCTTAATTTGTCTCATTTCAGGGACATCAGATTACAGTTATTTGGGTACATAGCTCATTACTTCTCAGTAGGTCATTGAGCAGAGGAGGCCTGCTCACCTCATGGTAGTTAGGATGCAGAATAATAAGTCAGGATCCTCATATCCCCATCACGAAAACACCCCTAAGGATGCGACTTCTTTTCACCAGACCCCTCATCCTAAAAGGTTCCACCTGTCCCTATAGTTTTTGGGGATGGGATCAAATCTTCAACCTGTGGGTCTTTGGGAGCATTTAGAACGTAGACTGCAGTATTAAAAACCTTGATTCATCCAGGGGGAAAATGAGCCAAGGAGAGAGGAAGTGCATTGGGAAGCTGAACAGTACTAGGCCACCGCATTCAGTCCGTAGATGGGAAACAGGTCTAGGGAGCTGTATTGCTAAGCAGAACCACAGCCTGGGCTGTAAACAGGCCTCATGTTCCCTATGCTACCCGCTGTGCCAGCTGCAGCGTCTCCTGTCCAGCAGGACAGCTCTGACTGGACCTCTTTTGTGCTGGTGTATGTGCTGTGGAACCTGATTCACAGCCATTCCCAAGCTGTAAGAATGGCTATCGTGGTGGGGTCAGGGGAGCATAGACGGCGTGCACACCCTTTGTTCCCCACTCAGGTCACACAGAACTCTCCTCACATCTCACCTCCCAGACTGAGTTACAGACACACCAAATGGGTATCTTCACGGTTGGTGGTTTGTAAACTCCCAAAGAGGCCAATGGAGAGGTATGATTGAGATCCCGGGGACTAGATGCTGTGGCAGAATGATTTAAGAGAGGGGGTGAAGAAGAGGCACGAGAAGAACAGTGCTAGCTGCACAAGCGTGAGATCCTGTGTTTACATCCCCCGTATTCACACATAAGCAAAAATGCTAGATAGAAACATATGCTCTAAGCACGGGGGATGTTGAGAAAGGAAGGTTCCTGGAGCGGCGTGGCCTAGCCAAATGAGTGAGGAGAGCAGAAGTTAGGAGAAGAGAGCATGTAACCGCGGTAGAATACTGAATGAAGAAAGCAGATGGCAGCCTGCGTTTCAGGCTCACAGCAAGTGCCACCCAGTGGCCTGAACACCTGTGACCCATCAGGGCTGTCAGAGCCACCTCAACTGAGTATTTCCCAAGTAAGTCCCATGAGACTAAAAGGACTTCTACTGTCTGATTCCGGCCAGACTTCATTCAGACTTCTGGGCACAGCTGGCCATGAAAGAGAAGGCACATCACTGGACTTGAAAGAGGCCTCCAAGGATAAAGTACTTCCCACACAAGCACAGGGCCTCAGTCCAGACCCCACATGAAATCCAGATGTTCTGATGCACACCGGGAAACCCAGCAGTGGTAAGCGGAAGCAGGCAGGAAGAGACTGTGTCTCAAAAAATAGAGAGTTTGGAGGAAGACTGCTCACCCAGCATCAACATCTGGCCTCCTCATATGAATACATAGATGTGTATACATACACACACCACACACAAGAAGAGAAAGAGAGGCAAATCTTTTTGAACAATGAGGTTTCCCAAATATCCTCCCATCCTGCAAGGCACAGGGCACACATTCCTGGGAGTAGTCTCTGGGACAGGACAAGCAAGAGGAGGCAGAAATCATCTCCTCTTTCCATCTGATGCCCAAGCAGCCAGCCTCTGTCTCAACCCTAAGGCCTTGTTCCTAACCCTGTTGAGGGAACTCCAGTAGGCTCCCAAGCTTTCCAAAGATAAAGATGGCAATGCTTACAGAACCCCAGAGGCATGGTTGTTAGGTCCCATTCCACTGTATATGATACCTCAGAAGCAGGCTTCTGCCTGTCTCACTCCCACAGACAACCCCAGTGCCTGAGGTGCCAGATGGCTCGTGCTTGACACCAGGGAAGGTCACTTCGGAACACTGTTTGACAGCCACATCTGCCAACGTGATCTCTGCTGTCACTGTGACAGCCGCCGCATCTCATCGACCTTTAGGATCTAGCTGTAAGTTTACCTGTCTTCCACAGGAAGAAAACCTGGCTCAGAGAAGTCAGTGCTCTAGCCCAGCATCACCAGGTTGGAAGTGTAAAGGATGGGTTTCAATCCATCAGAGCCAAGGCGGAGAGTGCTCTAGAATCACTTTGTTGTGTGGTGCCCAGGGATCCTCCGGAGTGTCTCATGCTCCAAGATTTGGCATCGCTCTTCCTGCCTCGGGCAGCTTGAGAGACAGACAGCCCACCACACTGCCTCTTCGGGAAGTGACCAGCACTCTCTCTTGGGCCAGTGACACGCAGCGTGAGTTGTGGTGAGGTTCACAACTCCACCCTGGAGCCCAGTAGACAGGGACAGGTGGTCAGTCCCATGAGGAGAGGCGCACCTAGTCACATGTTCACCGTTCCCATCTCCTTCAGTTCCAGCACCTGGTCGCATGGCCACAGCCCCTCATTTCCCGTGCAGAGGCTTTCCAGAAGCTTGGGTGTGAGCATGGCTGTCACTGTGGACAGAAGATCTGTGCTCTGCCAGCCCAAGCCCAGGTGTAAACAGGAAGTGTCAATGGGGCGTCTGTGCAGGGAGCAGCTTGAGGGACCACAGCCTTCTGCGGGAATCCAGCCAATGAAAACATGTTTGGAAACCCCTGACTCTGGTCGGTGGGCCAAGGCAAGCAGAGACTCATAAAGGAGATTTAGGGCATGAGGGTGGCATGTTCATTTGTACCTCCACACAGTAAAAATAATTTATTGGCAGCTGCTGGGAAGGCTTTGGTCTGAAATCACATGGCTGGCAATATGAAGACCTTTCTCTTTCTTTTTTCTGTTTTCCCCTAACCCAAATAGTCTGGGCTTTCAGATGAAGTAGCACCATTCAATTTGTAGTGTGTGTGTGTGTGTGTGTGTGTGTGTGTGTGTGTTCATGTTTGTACTTATGTGTGGATTCATGTGTGGATGCCTATGTGTACGTATGTATAGCGTGCATGTGTATATTTGCATGTACATGTGTATGTCTGTGTATATGTCTGTCTGTACATGTGTATATGTTTTATATATGTATAACTGTATGTGTATGTACATATGTCTGTGTGCATGTACAGTGCATGTATGTGTGTGTACATGCTTCTATATTTCTTTATTTACAGGTGTCCTCCCTCACTGATGCTGCAGGCTTCATGAGTATTTCCTCAGAGGCTGTGGTAATGAGCTCACCAGCTTGCCATTTATCACCCACTTGTGGCAAGGGGAGGGGGAGGAGTCTCAGGGGCAAAGGATGAGTTGTGGATAGGGATGTCTTTCATCTGCTGGAGACCCATTTGTCTCCTTAAGGGTCTATCCCGCAGGGACCTGGGTAGGAGTTTGTGGAAAAGGGTGAGAGCTGGGACTGAGCAAACACACAGGGGATTGGAGCAAGAGAGACATAGGAAGGTAACCAGGGAAAGGTGACCCCGGGGCAATGGCATGTTGAGATTTAACTCTGCCTGGGGTCCAGGTAAGGAAAGACGACAGAGACCGAAGGAAGCTGAATCTGAGGCAGCCAGGCAGGTGTTCTTGCAGACATCAGTTGGTGAGCCTGCATGCCAAAGGTTGGCCCAGCCCAGGCTGCCATCTAGGAACAGCAGCAGATGTGATGTCACAGCTGGGGTCACTTTGAAAACCCATGGGGCGCTCAAGTAATGTTCCTCTTGCACAGCCACGGGCACAGGCTGCAGGGCTTGTGGCCATGTTGCCTGTTGCAGGGCCTGTTGCTTTACCACTCTGAGACTCCGTTGTTTTTGCCTCCCTCTCCTCTGGAAAGCTTTTTATTTTGTTAACTCTATCTTGGCTGCCCTCGCCCTCCCAGATTCCTTCTCAAGCTTTAACCTCTGTGACTGGTTTGGAACTCATGACAGACAGTTTCAGTGTAGACTAATGTGCTGTCCTTGCCAGCATCCACACCCCTACCCCAGTGGAGTATAAAAAGATGCCAACATAAAGATTTTTAAGGCCATTTCCCTTAACAGACATGGCCGCCATCATGTCTGGGAGGCACTTCTTCCTGCTTTGTCCTTGGATGGCTCTCCAGCCCCAATGGTCTCTGACATCTGTTTCTCCCTGGCTTTGACCTTGCTTGTGGTCTCCCAGTGACCTAGAGCCTCATTCTCTTGGCCTTGACTTCTTCATGGAAACTGTGCCTACTTAAACCAGGGCTTGGGGAATCCCATGTTCTCTGTTGTCCCCAGCCCTGCCCTCCTGCCATGAAAACACCACAATCAACACAAACAGGTGTGAAGGAACGCCTTTCCAGTGCTCTCCAGGGGGACTTCATGGACAAACATGTGGCTGGACTTCTGCCAACCACTGAGCTATCTTTTAAGAGTCTCTCATTTGTTTGTTTGTTTGGAATATATTTGACTAAGCACAGATTAAGCTTGACTAAGCTTAATTGACTAAGCTTGGGTGTTGTGACAGAGTCCGACATGGCCACCGTCTCCCAAAGTTACCTTTTTGTGATAAGCGCAGTTAAGAATCTATTGATTTAAAAAAAAAAATCCCCACTGAGATGTAATTCAATCCACCTTGAGCTGGTGTTACACATTAGATTCATGGGTGTGTGCATGTGTAGAATGACAGTGTCCATGTACAATGTCCCATCCTTCCTCATTTTTTGCTGCATGGTTTCTCAGTGAACCTGAAGCACATGGATCTGGCTGGACTCACTAGTCAGTGAGCTCCAGGGATCTGCCTAACTCCAGCTCACCCACACAGGGGGAGTATAGACAGGCACCATCACACCTGGCTTTTTCAGTGGGTACTGGGGATCAGAAAGAGGTCCTCATCATGTTGCCTGGCAAGTATTTGACCTGCCTTCTCCCCAAGCCTCCTGTAGTTTACCTTTTAAACAAAGTGTTCCAGGATCTAGGCATATTGTCACATACTTGTCATCCCAGTACTGTGGAGGCTGAGGTAGGAGCATGGTGAGTTGGATGCAGGCCTGTGCAAATAGTGAGACTCTAAGAAAAGGAAGGGAAGGATGGCAGGGAAGAGATGTAGGGTGCCCAGGGGAGCAAGACACAGCTTGTATTTGGAGCTTCCCAGTACTCTGTCCCTTGGATTTCTCCCTCTACTCTGCCTTCGCTTTCCTTTTTGATTGCATGTGCATTGCTGTTGTGTCTGTAACATGAAAAGAGCTAGAAAATATGGGGTACATGTTCCCCTGAGCCTTGGTAGGATTGGGGAGAGGGAGCACACAAAGGCTCTGAGCCAGCACATACTCTGGGCTTTGCAGCTTTCGGCCTCAAGGAATAGCTCCCCAGGGCTACAATCCAGGCAGAGCCAGATGCCGGCCATGACAGAGTTCATCAGAGGTGATCATTGCATTAGGTGAAAGGCTCTCACAGGGATGAGCACAGCGAATGTGTACAGAGATGATTATTAGTCCTTTTGGAAGGAAGCAGGATGATCAGGCCTCGAGTAGGCAGATACACCTTTGTGAAATGTCAACTATCTCACAGCTGTTCCCAGGACCTCCTCAAGCCTTCCGATGTTCCAGAAGACCTTCCGACAGCTTTTTCTCATACCTATCACTTATGGATGACGGATGTTTAAACTGAGCCATTTCCTAACTACTTGCTCGTTGGTTCACTTAAAACAATACTCAAGCTCATTACTCTTCCATATAAATGAAATCTTAGGCCAAAGATGCAACTTCACACCACAAGGAGCAGACAAAAAGGGAGGAGCCTTCTGGATTGTGAGTTCCAGGCCATCTTGGGCTACATAATGAACCCTTCACATATATCTCAGAAACCACAATCAGAAGGCAGCTGGGTTACATCTGCTCCTGTTTGCTGCGCATTGTAATGTCACTTGTCACGAAGTTTCTGGAAAAGTCCTCTGTGCACTGGTGAGGGAATGAACCGGAAGGAGATAACGTCCCCACATTATGAGGGAAGCAGTTTGTTCTTGATAATCCCAGCACAGGTCTCAGGGGCCTCAGGAGAGGTCCCAGCACATGCGCAGAGAACCGTATTAGGTTAGCATTGCAACGGTGCATTATTTATTTACGTGTGTGTGTGTTTGTGTGTGTGTCACAGTGTGACCATGGGTGTGCTACTGTGTATGTGTTACACTGTGCCTGACATCATGTGGATGTGGATGTTGGACAGAGCTGTTCATCTTGTACAGAGAGATGTAAAAGATGTAAAATATCTGCTTGAAGAGCTGAAGATGGAAGTGGGAGGAATGGACTCCCTTCTGCTTGACCTTTGACCTCTAATACCAACACCCTGTTAGAGGCAGTGATCTGGGCTGTGTCTGGGATGGTACCAGTATCCTTCAGAGCATTTATCCTTGGTCTCCTAAACTTTATCAGTACTGTTCAATGAGATGGAAAAAACAAAATTTACTAGTCAATCATATTGATTAACAACCAACTCAGACAGTGTTTACTAGAACTCATGTGGGACCCATCTTAACACAGATGAGAAAATTATACAGTCACTAAAGCAAGACAAGTCTGTTCCCCTCCCTACCCAGTGCTCATTCCACACAAGCAATGAAAGCGAAGACTGTAATCCTCGAGTGCACAAGGGAGAGGGGAGCCACAGCTACCACCTTCGACTCTGGAAAACAGGATCTAGGGGCTGGGATTCAGTTGACCGGAGAGAAGTCTGATTATTAGAGACTGAAAGAAAGGTAGGAAAAGGTGTGTGTGTGTGTGTGTGTGTGTGTGTATGTCTGTATTCGTGTGTGTGTGTGTGTGTGTGTGTGTGTGTGTGTGTGTGTATGTGTAGGGGTATCCCGGATCATATAACTGCCTCTGAGAGCCACGTCTTTCTACCTGATCAAAACAGCCTCTAAAACAAGCTCAAGGTTGAATGGGGGGTGGAAGACAGTAGTACATTTAATTATTCTTCTGGAATAAAAAATGGATTCTAGCAGCAGCTTTGAGGGAAGGCAAGGCGGGAGCAATTAGAAGTTCTGAGATGGGTGCAAATGTTTGAATGAACAATCATTATAATAAGTACATTAAAATAAAAACAATTCAAAGGGTCTGTTTGCATTGATAACCCAAGGTGAGACTGTTGGGTTGTCTATGAATAAAAGAGACATGGTCTTTCAAAATAGAGAGGTCTTAACCAATGTGTCCACCAGTAGATGGGAAAGAGCAAATTAAGACAAAATATTTTTGGAAGATTTATTTGTGTGTAAATGTGTTCACATGTGTGTGAAAGAATGCTTGTACGTGTGTGTGTGTGTGTGTGTGTGTGTGTGTGTGTGTGTGTAAAGATGTGCCCAAGGGTGCCCATACTTCTACATTTACAGTGCATCTGAAAGAAGGTGCCAAGTATCTTTCTCTGTCACTCTTTGTCTATTCCTTTAAGGCAGAGTCTCTCCCTGAACCTGGGACCCATTCTTTCTTGACTAGGCAGGAAATTAGCAAGCCCTAAAATACTCCTGTCTCCTCCCTATAGGATCCGGGGTTACAGATTGTGCAGAATGCCTGAATTGTGTGGGTGTTGGGATCTGAACGCCAGTCTCCATGATTTCTCAGCAGCCCTCTTAACTGCTGAGCCATCTCTCCAGCCCCCAGGCATTGTATTAATTAGTAAAGTTGTTACGTAGTCAGTGCCTATTGCTCATTCTTCCCCCTACCTTAATTGAGTGGGAAGAATCTTCCAGAAGTTTCCAGCACATTCACCCTCACCAAAATACCTGAAAGGTAAATATCATCATATCTGTGTTCCAGATGAGGAAGCTGAGGCACAGGGGGTCTGAATCACTTTGCACTGTTATCGTGGTTGCTCAGGCCCTTTGTGTCCTGTCTCTTCTCCTTAGCTAGATCTAGTCTTCCTGCTTCACTATGTCCCCGAGCTTTAGGCACACAAAATATGATGGTCCTGGTCTGGGGCCCTGTACTCTGACATCTTCTGGGGATCTGATAGGAGATTACCCAAGAATCTTTGTTGAGACAGTGTGTGTGTGTGTGTGTGTGTGTGTGTGTGTTTATGTGTGTATTTCAGTAGGGGAAAAGTGAGGTTTCTTTGCCTTTTTGGGTTCACATGAAGAACTGGGGATGGGGTAGGTGAGGCCATTCCTTGATATACTGACAAACAAATCTGTAAAGTAGATATGGCATACATAGTCAGTGATATTATTCAGACTTTCCTAAGAAAAGAATCTTGTAATGTGCAGCAATACGGATGAAAGCTGAGGGCCTGGAGACATGACTCAGCAGCAATGGGAGCTTGCTGCTCTTTCGGATAACCAGATCCCTGCTCTCAGCACCCATACTGGAAAGATCATAACCACCTCCAGCTCCAGGGGATCTGCTGCCCTCTTCTGGCCTCCAAGGCCACTGCACTCATGTGCACATAGAACATACACATACAGCAAGTTCCCGGCCAGCCAGGGCTTCATAGTGAAATCCTATCTTTAAAGGTGGTTGACTAGTTAGATGTCATAATTTTCCAATGTTTTTGAAATTTTAGCCCCACAACAGTAAAATAAAATTTTTAAAGAAAAATATAGGAGGATACTGACTCAGAATTGTGGTCACTATAGAAAACAGCATTGACTCTGGGAGACTCAGGCCTCCGGAAGGGCCTGATCTTCCCTCCTTGTGCCTCACACAGACTTTTCTAGTAGCTGTCAGGCATCTGTGGACAATTCTTTCCAGAAGGCAAACATCCTCCTTCTTTCTCTCTTACTGGAGTACTTTACCATCCCATGGCAGCTGGGTAGCACCTGAGGCAGGGAGGTGGACCCTGAGTCACTGGTCCCGTGATAAGCGTATCTCTCGAGGAGGTGGTTGAGTTAATTGTAAGCCATGTTGGACTGGTGGCAGTGCCAGCACCTGATCTCAACAATTAGCCAGAGGAACTGGCTGCAGAGAAAATTCAAAGCCAGCCTGGCGCACCTGGTGAGAATCCTGTTTTGGAATAAAAAGTAAATAAAAATGTAGCTCCATGGCAGAGCACTTGCTCAGGATGTGTAAGGCCGTGGACTTGACCCCAGTGCAACGAGGGAAGTAAAAGATCATAGGTTCCCGTCTTTCTTGAGACTCATTTCCAGGCTCGTTTGGCACTGGCTGCACTGCAGATAAAAATTAAGTTAACTTAAAGCAAATTTAAAAAATAAAAAAGGCATGCTTGCTGTCTTGCTGATGGAATTGACAGTGGCCCGAGTATAGGCAAGACAGATTTTCTTGTCCTAAAACCACATTGGTCCGTGTCACCTCCTTTACGATTTGCTCCTGACCCATCCAGCTCTACTGTGGATTGTTGCAGCGCCTTCTACTGGCGTTTGAACAAAAGCTCATCGGGAAAGTTTCCCCAGACAGTGCAGACAGGAGGGGATCTTGGAAATCACAGTCACTTTCCTGGTCCCTGTGAACACGGAAAAGCTTTAGTGTCTTGGGGGAGGCAGGGAGGACAAAGTGGGAAACAAAAAGTATTTCCTCAGTCTGAGCCAATGAGAGAAGAATGGCCATCTTGGCTCAGGTTTCCCTACCGGTCACCCTGTCAGGGCCAGCCTACTCACTCAGCGACAACTTTCTGTTTCTCTGATTCCCCAGGATGGCTACTTCTCTCACCGGCCCAAAGAAAAAGTTCGCACTGACAGCAACAATGAGAACTCAGTCCCCAAGGACTTTGAGAACGTGGACAACAGCAACTTCGCCCCCAGGACCCAGAAGCAGAAGCACCAGCCAGAGATGGCAAAGAAGCCACCCAGCAGGCAGAAGGAGCGTTTGCAGAGGAAGCTGGAGGCTCAGGACAAAGGACAGGGCCAGTCAGTCCTGGGCAAAGGCCCCAAGGAGGTGCTGCCTCCCCGGGAAAAAGCCACAGGCAACAGCAGCCAAGGGAAGGATCTCTCAAGACACAGCCACGCCAAGAAGAGTGGTGGCGGTGGGTCTCCCGAAACTAAGTCTGACCAGGCTCCCAAGTGTGACATTTCTGGCAAAGAGGCCATCTCAGCACTGACCCGTGCTAAGTCCAAGCACTGTCGTCAGGAGATTGCAGAAACCTATTGTCGCCACAAGCTGGGACTGCTAATGCCAGAGAAGGTGACTCGATTCTGTCCCCTGGAGGGTAAGTCACTTTCTCCTCACTCTGGCCCCATCCCTCTGCTTTCTCAGGCCCTCTGAGTATAACCACACTGTCTCAAACCCTGATCCCAAGATGTGGTTTGTCTGAGAACTTTAAACTCATGTCTGCTGTGGGGAAAGTTTCACAAAATCACTTTACTTGTGTTAGTATTTTAACCTGTTCCCTTTAGCAGAGGTGTCCAACCTTGACCCTGCTATGATCTCAGAGTCTACAGATGTGTTTCACTGTGTTCCTAGCCATCCTGGGATTCACAGGCTATAGAAATCAGAAAAAAAATAGTCTCTGTTAACCTCAACTTTTTACTTATGCAATACTATACAGCCATGACATAACATAAGAAACTATAAGTCACCCAGAGATTATTTCAAGCATACAGGCGGGTGTGCAGGCTATAAGCAAACTTCATACTATTTCATATAAGAGATAGGACACCACTGAATGTGGGTATTGTAGGATCGGTACCCAATGCCCTGCGGACCCCTTCATGGCTCATTGTGTCTGTACACTTTATTAGGCAGGTTGTAGCCCCAAACTCCAAGTGTCCCAAGGGAAGGTGGGAAAGAGAGGCTTAGCATGCCCTTCACAAGCTCCCTCCTAGTCAAGTTCAGCATGACTTCTTGGGCTTGAGGCAGCAAGTGTGTATCTATGCAACACTTCCTGTTCAATAGACAGATTTAAAAAGAAAGATCCTCCTTTCCCCATCATCTGTGTGGTCCAGGTGGCTCCTGTCTGTGTTCTTTATTGCACTTGGCACTTGGTGTGTAATAATAACTAAGGAATGCAAGAGTCATTCTTAGCCAGTGCCAGGCAGGGGGCACTTTGGAAGTCTGAGCCAAGGTAACACATACAGAGCTCCTGCCACATACAGAGCTGGCATGCTTGCTCCATGAAAGGGCAAGCAGCAGATCTGTGTGGTCATTGGGCTGTCCATGTCTATCACAGTGACTGGAGGCTGCTTTTAGAGCAAACAGGCGAACATCAGTGCACTTGCTAAGGTTTCAGTGGATTCAGACTGCTTTCTAGCCTTCAAGAGGCTTCCATCCCATCATATTTAAGATAGAAGTGCCATGAACTCAAAGAAATGCATATATGCATCTGACCTATGGAATGTCCTAACTCAGTATGGTCCACCTTAAATGTGCTCAGAAAGTTTCAGTCAGCCTACAGTTGGGGAAAAACTGAAAAAAGCAAAGCTTACACTTAGACAATGTGTTGACTGCACTATATAAGTTCTTAAATGCTGCAAAGAAAGTTTTGGGAAGTAAGATGGTGTTAAAAGATCATAAGTCATCCATCATTACACTAGGGATCAACCATAGTCGAATGTGCAATGCTCTGTTTTATCACCATGAATCCTCTTTTGAGGAAACTGAGGCTCAGACAGGATTGGGTGAAGGCATGCAGCTAATAGCCAGCAAAGCCGGTTTTGGAATTCAGGTTGCAGAGTCTGAGTCCCCTTACATAAGTCTGTTGGTCTTCAGGAAGCCAATGGATTTTTCACTTCAGCTGGAGTTGTATAAGCCCCAAAGAAACTTTGCTCCCTGTGGGCTGTGTCCCGCTCTCCTCAGTGTAGTCTGAGGGAAAAGGGAGGGTGTCAGCTGAGGAAACAGGGGAGTTTGTGGCAATGATGTGGAAGCTAAGTGTGAGGCTAGAGGGCTTATGTTTGGATCTCATCTTTCCTCTGCACAAGCTTTGATACTTGGGACAGGGTGCTTGCCCACTCTGTGCCTTGGTGTTGAGAGTTAAAAGATTATGCAGTCCAGGAAATGCACCTGGTCAGAGATGCACACTGTACAGATATTTGCGTTTCGACTTACCCCAGGATCACCCTCTCCCACACATCAGAGTTTCCTGTGCTTTTCTCTGTGGTGTTGAGATGTCTGCAGGCTGGTGTGGGCTCACTGGGGCTGCCTGCAGTGTTGGCTGTCTCTGCCTTGGCGAAGATGGCATGCCCTCCCAGGACCTCCAAGCTGGTTAATGGAGTTGGCATTTAAGACACATGGCACACCAGCCCCATGATGCTTTAATTTCCTGCACCGTGGCCTCCCCTTTGCAGTAAATTTACTGTGAATAGACTAATTGCAAAATAACTCTAATTGGGTAGTTATCAATGAACAACTTCCCGTGAAACAGAATGGCTTACAATTAATAGCATTTAAGCCATAAACTATTCTTCTGCGAAAAGCAGGGATGTAATTACACCCCACAGGGAGACTGCCTTCCCTTCTGGAAACCATGACACCCGGAATTCCCTTTGCTCAGGAGGGATTGGCTTCGGCCTAGTGGTCCTTTAGAAGAGGGAACACGTGACATTGAGGGAGATAGCTGTTCCTCCCACACA
This sequence comes from Psammomys obesus, assembly GCF_907164565.1. Taxonomy (NCBI): domain Eukaryota; kingdom Metazoa; phylum Chordata; class Mammalia; order Rodentia; family Muridae; genus Psammomys; species Psammomys obesus. Next base: position 9,847,244 of record NW_026596088.1, on the reverse strand, counting down.
TAGGCATTCACCGGGCCTCATCCAGACCATAGCCACTGCAGGCCAGTTCCTCAGGGCCGCTGGGCAGATGCAGAGGAAAGGACATTGATTTTCGATGTTGACTTTTGTGAAAAGCTTTGCTCCTGCTGCTCCTCTACCTTGTCTCGCTTATCCCCACTCAGCCCAGGGGAAGCTCTAGAGAGGGTTTGCTTTCTACAGGGACAGTCTTGTCTGTCGTGGTGACCTTTGCTCTCTGCCTCCTATGGAGAACAATCCTGAAAGGTGTGTAGGGAAGACTTCCCTCATTGCATTTGGGGGCACCTGTTACCTGTTTGCACATGTGCAAGGGAGAAGACTCCTGTCCGCCAGTGAACATGCAGAGAGAGATTCCGAGCGGTTTTATGGGAAGACCTGTCCCTAAGTATGTCCTCAGAGGAAGTTGTCTCCAGACCCATGGCAAACCCTTCCTCCCCTAGATCCTATACCCACTGCAGCCACGAAGTTGATACACACACAAGCACACACACACAAACACACACACACACACACACACACACACACGTGTGTGTATAATGCATTTACATGCTTATACACAGGCACACATACACATATATAAATGTGCACATATACCAATGCATGCAAACACACATACACACACATGCTCATAAAGACATACACACACACATGAATTTGTATTTGCATTCTCATAGGCACAGGCATGCACAAACACCTATATAAATGCATACTTACATGTACATATATATACCACCCACAGAGTTGCATGGAACACCTATCCATCCTTTAGTCTCTAGAACCACCTTAGAACCACCCCCTGCCCAAGTCATTCTGACTGAACCTCCCTGTGTTTTATGGAGAGCAAAAATCAGTAAGAGCAAAAGTCAAGGGCATCTTGAACTGGGAAAAAGAAATGTGTTTTTTTAACTATGATCATGGACTTCTAGGACTGAAGCCACAGCCCTGCCTCATTCCCCAGTCTCCTAGGGAGTCAGTCACAGACCATTGTGATGGGGAGGGCTTGGCAAAGCACTGCAGCCCCCAGCATGGTGCCCAGGAAGCAGAGGCAAAGCCCTAGTAGGGGAGTGTTCTTCTCTTTTTAACCCATATCGGTTAATGGGATGCCACTGCCCATAAGCAGGGGCTTGCCGTCCCCTCTTAGCTAATCTCATCTGGAAATGCCATCCAAAGACACACCCAGAGACTGCTTCCCTGTCTGCTAGCTGCTTCTCAGTCCAATCAAGTTGGCAATAGGAAGTATCAGCACCTCTGTGTCCCAGGGAGCTGTGGCCAACAGTGTCCCAGCTCTCCCATCTGGAGGTATCCCATGGGGACAGTTCTACTAGGCCTTCTCTAGGGCACTTGGATATTAGAACTGAGAGGAAAGCCAACCACCCAGAGGCCTTTCAAGAAAGCTAACATCAAAAGTGACCCTTCTGCCTCCCTTCCACCTCTGCCACCTCTTCATCTTTCCCCAGAGATGTCCTGCTGCTGCCCCTGCTGGAGTGTGGACTCTCTCCTTTTAGACTTGTCACTTGAATGTGTCAGTCCCTAAGTGATGTGCCTGAAAACAAAGCCGAAGGGCTTGCACGGGGAGAGAAGAGCATCTGTGACACCAGAAGCAGGAGGCCTTTCTTGGTTGTGGTCAGACACATCTCTGGAAACTTGCCTTATGAATAAGCACTGCTCAAACCAAGTGTATTTTTAACAAGAGGATCATGGTTAGATGGAGTTTTTTTTCCCTGTGCTCACAATGACCTCTATAGACCAAGGGATTGGGAACAGGCCTCTCACTCTGCATGTGTGAGCCGGAGCTTGGAGCAGTTCTGCCTAGAGAGAGCCTGACTAATCGGCTTCCCTTTTGTTCGAGGCTGGAAGGGGATTTTGGAAAAGGATAAAGCTCCTGCATGGCTGGGAGGCAGTGCAAGCCTTTGCTTTACCGGCCTAAGGCACATGGGTGCCTGTCTCCTCTTCCTTGACTACCCTGCCCCATAGCACAGCAGCTCTCCCTCCCCCAAGTAACCATGGGGACACTAGCATCTGGGACCCTGTCGCCAGGAATGTCACAGGCAGTTTGAGAATGCTGGTAATTTGGGTGGTACAGTTGGCACGCTTCATTTTTCATAAATGTGAGCAAAATTGCTGATTCTTCTAGCACCTGGCGCCAGGCTTGATGTTCATCAAGTATCTGTTGCTATTGAGTGGTTTGAGATAAGGGAATGAAAGAAATCCTAGCTCACATCCTCTGGCTTTTTCACAAACCTGGGGAGAGTGAAGGGTACCCAAAGAATACCATGGAAACTCATCTTGAACAGGAACATTGATCTTCCCCAGCACACTCCAATTATTGCCTATTCCAGTAAGCCAAAGGCTGCACTGAACAGCGTGTTGGCTGTTGTGTACAGCACAGCTTAAAGGAGGAAAGGTGTCTGTGACTCTGTTACAGAGGTTGTGGTCCCTGACCAATTGACTTCATCATTTTGTGGCTGTGGCAAGAAAGGGAAGAGCATCAGGGCAGGTGTGACAGGCATTGTGCTGTAGAGCAGAGCTACTCACTCATGGCAACCAGGATGAAAAGGCAGAAAGGAGGGGACTGAGGACCACATAGACCCTTCCAAGGGCATGTTCCTATTGACCAACTCCTTCCTACTAGGCTTTGTCTTCTAGTTCCCATCACCTCCTAACAATGTCACCTAAAGAAGCATCCATCCACGCGTGAATGGGTTGACTAAGGCAGAGCCATCCTAAGCTAGACACTGTCAGAAATCCCCGCCTCTCAACACCAAACTATCAAACAAGCTTTTGGCACATGAGCATTTTAAGAGACTCTTCCATATCCAGTCCCCAATAAGCACCTGTCGCACACTAAACAGAACGCCGAATGGGTACTGTGGTGAATGAGAGAGACAACAGCTGGTCTCACGACACTAAAGTTGCAGGATGAGGATGAAAGATAGGCAGGAAAATGCAGGCTATTATGCACCTGGAATCAAGTAGGGTAGAGGGATGGACTGTGAGTCTGGCGGGAGTGTCTCCAGGAGAGATAGGTGGGTAAATGATTTTTGGATATCAATTTGGTCTCTTTTGGAAGCACTTGCTAAGAATGTTAGCCCTCTCCAGATGGAATGGCTTACATTCTTGAACATACTGAGTTCATTGATTGACTCAGCTAATGGGAATTTAGCGGCTACCATATGTCAGGTACCCATGCCAGAGTAAGAACCGTAAACAAGGCAGTTGGAGATGGCTGCCTTCACAGAGTTTATGTTCGAGAAGGAGCTGGCCATTGTCAAATAAATAAGTAGAACCAGCCTCCTTAGGGATGGTAAAATGGGTTAACACCAGCAGGCCCAATAACAGATCATCTCCTGATTGGCAATTGATGGTTTTGGAAGCTTCTGGAGAGAACAGGCAGATCTGTGTCTACAGAAGAGCCTTTGGTGAGTGCTTTGCTTAGGATGGAAATTTAAATAGGACACAGTCTGGAGGGCTGAGTATGTAGCTCATAGGGTTCAATGCTTTACCTAGTCTGTCCTAGGCTCTGACCATTGCTGGTACTACAGAAACTAGGCACAGTGGAGCAGGCCTGTAATCCCAGCACTCCAGAGTTGGAGGTAGGAGGACAGATGTTCATGATCATCCTTGGATACATGTGGGTTTGAAAACAGTCCGAGCCACATGAATTCCTGTCTATAAACAAACAAATGGATAAATAGAAGTTGAGCAAGTCTAATCTGAATATCCAAAGATCTGAAATGCTCCAAGATTCAACATTTTTTTTTCCTGTGGTTGTTTTCTTGAGACAAACTACAGGCATTGCTCTGTAGCCCAGGCTGGCCTGAAACTCCCTGAGATCCTTGTGCTTCAGCCTCCAGACTGCTAAGATTGCAGGTATGAGCCATGGTGCACAGTTCTGCTCGTTTTTGAGCACAGCCAATTCTACCCCTCAAGAGGAAAATCCCAGTGTGACCTGTTATGAGACATTGTACTCAAAATGCAGACACTCTCAAAATATCATAAAATTACTGTCAGGTATATGTATAAGTTATATATGCAACATAAATAACAATGTATAAATTTTATGTTTAGACTTGGATCCCATCTACAAAATGTCTCATTGTGTATAAGAAAAAATAATTCAAGTTTAAAAAATACTTCTGCTTCCAAGAATCATGGGCAAGGGTTCCAAAACCCGTAGTCACACTTAGCAGTCCTCTAGGAATGGCTAATTGCCAAGGATGATTCTCAGCAAGTGAGTTATGTTAACTCAGTGACTCCTTCTGCCAACTCTGTTATCCAGGAAATTGAGGCATACACACACACACACACACACACACACACACACACACACACACACACAAAGAGAAAGAGAGGGAGAGAGAGAGAGAGAAGAACCACCAAAATCACACAGCTAACTAGTAGCAGGGTCAGGATCCAGTGGCCAGGGCTCCGTGGCCAGAGGTTCAACCATAGGAAGCTTACACATTGCTCTGCTCATGAACCTTCCAGCTCCTGCAAAAAGGCCCACAGGTAATTCACTTGCTGTTAGAGAGGGGGCTGAGTCCACTGGGGACCCGTCTTCGAAGTTATCTGGTTGCTTTAGATAAGGAACAGGCTGCATGGTTGCCCCATTTCTCTGTCACTTTCTGGATGCCCAGTATATTTGGGTTAGTGTGAAAATGACAAAGCAATAATTTTTCATTGTATCCTTCAGTCACCCATGAGAGATTGGATTTAGGTCACAATTTATTACCCCGTGGAATTTAATCCAATTTTTAACACCATGTCAGCCACTCCAGTATTAGAGCTTTTTTAATGGCTGTGAAATTTATACAATGATAAAGTAATTTAAAACATATGTACGGAGAGCATAGGGACAAATTGATGTGGATAGAGCCCTATGGTAAAAATTGAATAGGAGATAAACACCGAGAATGGTGATTGATTACAGGACGGTGGGAGCCGTGTCCTGTTGATCAGCTCTTAATGGCAAAATTAGTAAACTCATTTATTCTTCAGGATTTTGAGGAGAGTTTCTGTTGCCCTAAATCAAGATCGAGGCTGAGCCACAGAGCACAAATTAATAACTCACCTCTGAGTGTGGTGTGCCTCAACTTAGAAACAGGCCTGAGTAGGACTGGGAGGCTGCCAACAGCTGGTCCCAGGGGACCTTTCTGCCACCAAAGTGGGAAGACGACAGGAGAGGTGACAGAACCTCCCCTACTTAATTTAGTGTATACATGTGTGTGTGTGTGTGTGTGTGTGTGTGTGTGTGTGTGTGCCCCATATGTGCATATGCTTGTTCAGGTAGAGGACACCAGGTGCCCTGCTTTCTGCCTTATTTCCTAAGAAAGGGTCTTTCACTGAGTGATCTTCCTCTCTCTGCCCTACCCTCCACCCTGGGGTTGTACCCAACCAGGCTTGGCTTTTTATATGGGTTCTGAAGATTTGAAAGCACATACTCTTTTCCATGGAGCCATCTCCCCAGCTCTCACTTAGTTTTACAAAGTTGCCTGCTCTCTCCATTCTCCCAAAGATAAACACATTCGGTGCCATTCTGAAGGCACAAAAGCAAGGCCTCTTTGCTGCCTACCATGGGTGGCTCAGACATGGAGGTCTGATTCCCAAAAGACTCTGTGTTAGTTACTTTCATGTTGATTCGACAAGACACCTGGCAAAAACAACTCGGAAAGATTTATTCTGGCTCATGCCCTCAGGGGACACAGGAAACATAAGACAGGCTCTCCCCTACTGAAGCCGTAGAGGATTATGGTTTGTTGTTATTTGGGGCTTTGTTTGTTTTTCCTCAATGGGTATAGATTTTAGATTTACTAGATGGATAAATTTTAGAAATTGATGGTACAGTGCTGAATATTCTTGACACTCCCAAATTACATGCCTGGAAATGGTTTGAGAGTAGCTTTTACATTGTACGAATTGTCACAGGGTGATTTTGCAGTTAGGTCTTCTGCAAGCTTGTGTAGTTCCACTTAGGCTTTGTAGACCAATATGATGGGATTCTCCCGTAAGAACCGGTCACTTTTTCCAGAGCTGCATCCCTTCTTTATTTGGGGGTAGTAGGGGGTCATTGTTGGGTATTGGTTATTGAACAGAACAACAGAATAATCAGATTCAGGGGCTTGACAATCTCTGTAAAAGACCATGTAATAAATATTTCAGGTTTGGCAGGGCCTGGCATCTCCACCTTAACTACTCAGCTGTGTGTGGAAATGACTGGGTATGACTGTGCCCTAATAGATAGCTGTTTACAAAACAGACAGACAGGATTTGGCCCAAGGTGGTATGTACTGTGCACTCGTACTTTAAGACAAAGTAGGCCTTTGTGTCCTCCAGGCTGTGGCAGACAGCAGAGAGAATTTGCAGAGGGGAGGACATTTACCTGCCTCGCCTCCATCGCACCCCCCAAGGTCAAGCTTGTTCCTCCTAAAACATTAGGAGGAACCTCTGCAGGAAGCACCCGCCCTTCAGGTCGGCAGCATAGATGTTGCCTCAGCTGCCCTCCACCTACTCCCAAGGAAGCTCTCAGGACAGAGGGCCCCTGCAAGGTGACCTAGAGGTTCAGCAGAGCCAGAGCAGCCTGGGCCAGGCATGAAAGGACTTGGTCCAGCTCCTGATGCTGGCTAGACTGAGCTGTTTGTTTCTGAACTTTATTAGCATTGCAGCAGGGGACCAAGAGAATTTAGAGGCACTGCTGCCAGTGCTTTCAAAGTCTAGACCTCAAAGGACAATTAACCTGGTTTATCCAGGCCCCCTCCTCTCCTTGTTTATGGCTGTGAACACAGGAAATGCGGTGTTGGGTACATGGACTGCTATCAAGGAATTTAACTGTAATTTAAAAGGCTCTATGGGAAAGACCCCAGTGGCTGATTAAGAATGCATTTGTAGAGTAATAAAGACTCCAGCAGCTCAGTGGAGCTCAGCCTCCAGACTTATTTATGAATCTGGAATCTTGTCAGGTTCCTTGGGGGAAGGGGTCTATCCTGGGGTTGTCTGGTTCCAAATGTTTCAGACAGGACCCTCGCAGAATGTAGGATAGAGGAAATGGCCCTACCTCTCTTTGTCCTTGGTACCCTGGGGTTAGTTGAACAGTTTCACCAGGGACTTGCTGTAGAAGCTAGGCTGTGCTAGTTTGGCCTACTCGCCTCATTTTTACCATCTGTGAGATGGGACTGATGAAAGCCTCGTCCCTTGCACATTCTGTCAAGTGGTGAACACTGAGCATGCTGGGATAGGTAAGCTCCTCCCATCACAGTCTCCTCATTAGTGCTGTTATGCTCTTCTGGGGAGCCCAGATTACTGCTGCTGGCTGGCTACAACTTTAAGTCTCAGCAAACTGCAAGAATCAGTTCTCAGTTTTCACACCCCATCCAGCAGCCTCTGAATCCAAGGCCCAATATTTCCTGTAGCTGTCACAGTGCTTTGTAACCCATCCCCTCACTGTCTGGCCGCTGCCATACCTACCCATTCTCCCCCAAATAACTCTTCATACCACACCTAGAGCATTCTCTTTCAATCTTTGATCTTGCTGCAGTTTCCTGACAGCCTACTAACTGGAGTTCTCTTCTCTGGGACAAGTCTGCACCCTGGTGGTGCCTGTGGTCTTGGGCTGATCAGCCACCGCCCCCCCTTCTCCAGCCTCCTCTCTTATCCTCACTTTGCCTCCTCCAGGGCTCAGTGAGTCTCAGCCCTCACCCGCCTTCCCTAGAGAAAGCACACTTTGGCTGGAGTCTTCTCCCCATGCTGGTTCTTCCAACCACACTCCTGCCCTCAAGTCTGTCCTGCTGAGCTCATGTTGTATCTTGAGCTTCCTCGGGGCCACTTCAACTGTTCTTTAAATTAATATATAATATATAAAATATATATAATACAATAATATAATATATATTAATATATTATATAATTAATATATAATATATAGTATATAATATGCTATATATTAGATACTATTATATAGTATATAGTATTATATAATATATAGTATATAGTACATATAGTATACATAGTATGTATATTATATAGCATATATAATTTTATATATGCTACATAATATGAATTATGTAATATATATGTATATATATGTATGTATGTATGTATGTATGTATGTATGTATGTATGTATGTATGTAAGTACATGCCAAGACATGTATATGGAGGTCAGAGGACAACTTACAGTTTTCTCTTTCCACCATGTGGGTTTGGAGGATTAAATTCAGGTCATCAGGCTTGGGAGCAAGTGTTTTCCCTCACTGAGCCATGCCACCTGCTTTTCTTTCACAGTTTGAAATAGACATGCATTTGAGGACTCACCTACTTGGAATCTCTTTTCCAAATTAGACCAAAATATTAATGATACTGTCTTTTGTTTTCTTCTTACTCTACTTGATGCAAAGTAGATATCCAAAATGGGTATATGGATGAATGGAGAAGCAGATGGGTGGATGGATGAGTGGATGGATGGGTGAGTAGATGAATGAATGGTTGGGTGGATGAATGCATGATGAATGGATAGATGTGTGACTAAATGGATGGTTGGGTGAGTAGGTGCTTAGGTAGATTCGTCATATGGATGGATAATAAATTAATGGAGTAATAGGCTCAAAAGATGGTTGTGTGGATAACTAGTGAACTGGTCAGACAGAAGGATGTGTAGAAGGATATATAAGGAGAGTCCAAATATAGGCAACGTGTCCAAGCCTTTGACATAATCTCGGTAATAAATGGCACAGGCTTCTACTTAAAATTCAGAGAAGGTTGTGTTTGAGAACAATTGTGGAGACAGCCTTGCTGCTAGACTGTTCTAGCAGTGTTTCTCAGCCTGTGGGTCAAATATCAGGTAGCCTGCATATCAGATATTTCCATTGCAATTCATAACAGTAGCAAAAGTCATGAAGTAGCAACAGACTAATTTTGTGGTCGGAGGTCACCACAACCTAAGGAACTGTATTAAAGAGGTTTCAGCATTAGGAAGGTTGAGAAACATCGCTCTAGCAAAATGTGTTAATTGATTGTCTATGGACGGGGAGGATAGAGAGAAATCCAGGAAGGCAGCCGGATTGTTCCTTAGGCAGGCTGGAGAGTAATTTACATATCTGGAAAATGGGGCTGATGATCACACTCCTCATTGTTGTGAGATGAGCCCTTGGCTGTTTTGTAGACAGTGCAGAAAGGACTCTTTGCAAGGCTTCTAAAAGCATCAAGCACTCATGTGACTGAGGAACAGAAGAGAGGGGCACAATGCTATCACCTTAGCATTCAAAGAGAAGTGTTTCAGAAAGTGGGGAGGACCTCAGGGCTCTGTGTTCTACAGAGCAAGCCACATGTCATGGTGGTCTCTACGGTTAACTTGGCTGGATTTAAGATCAGCTAGGCACACCTTTCTGAATGTATCCATGGGAGTGTCTGGACAGGATTAAGGCCGAATGGGAGACCCACCTATAGTATGGGGGTATCATTCCATGGAATGGGGACCTGGATAGAATAAAAGTGAGGGGAAAGTCAGATGATCACAGCTAATCTCACTCCTCTCTACTTACTGGCTGCCATGATATAAACTCCTCTGCCCTCCTTACCCCCAAGTGGACTGATCCCTCTGGAGCCGTGAGCAAATGAGAGCCTTCTCTTTTTGAAGTTGTCGCTGTTAGGTACTATTTGAGACAGCAAGGAAAGATTCTGTTCGTGCTGCAAACAGAATCTAGAGTCTGCCTTACTGAGATAGGATAGATAGCTTCCACATCTGTGTTCTCTTACATGGGGCCTCTGAGTTTTGACACTAGATGCCCTGCCATGGTAAAACTGCAGCCAACACACCTCTTCGTTGCCATAACATCTCTCTGTGACTGCTTCCCAACCCCAAGGGCAAAGTTCAATCTTACAGTAGTGGTCAGATAGAACCCAAAGCCCTCGTGATCAACCTGTCCCTCTGCAGAGACCTCTGCTCTTAGACAAAAACTGAGTGTGGCTGGTCACATCCAGGGTGTGTTTAAACATTTCACAGATTTGCTATAGTTCAGAATTCATGAGTGTAAATACAGAACAGATTCAACAAGGAGCGACGAAAACTGACTTTCCAGCATTCAGTTGGCTTTGAGAGATAGTGTGAGTTGATTAAGGTCACAGGGAAAAGCTCTAACCTTTACTCACTATGAAAGAGAACCCCTCCCCGTCAATGTCTCGGATGCACCCACGATCAATGAAAGGATGCTGTGCAAAGGCGAGTGGCCTGGCACAGAGCAGATGCTCAACAAATGTTAGTTGAATGTCTAATGAATGAGCGGCGACCTTGAGAGGAAGGCAGGGGTGGTCTTGCTCTGGAGAACCTCAAAAGTGACTTGATAATAAGAGTGAAGATTTTCCAGCCAGGTCACCCAGAAAGCTGACTGACATTCAGAACATTCTCAACTCATAACACCACATGAGAGAGACCCGGAGTCAGTGGATGGCATGCAGCCTGGCATTCCTGGGGTGTCTCAGGAAGCAGGGCGGGGTTAGATCTACAGAGCGAGCACAGGACGGCCAGAACTACATAGAGAAACCTTGCACTGAAAATAAATAAATGAATAAATAAATAAATAAATAAATAAATAAATAAATAAATAAATAAATAAATAAATAGATAGATAGATGAATAAATAAATAACTCTGCTGGTAAGCAGTGCTGAGGATTGCAGTCTCCGGCTTCTAATTACACCTCTCAGGAAGGAAGAGACCTTTGCCACAGGCACACTTCACTACTGATCGGAAATCTGACACAGGCTCTTTTTAATTACATATGCTTTCCCCTGGAATCGTAGAAATGGTCTGAGGAAGTGGTTCACTGTCCATTTTCAACCCCAGACTCCCTGGTCTATTCAGCCAAGGTCCATGACCCTGTGTGGGAACAGGCAAGGTGGGCAGGATCTGCCCCAAGTGACGTCATTTCCGTAAGGAAATCCCGCTAGGAAGAGAGGCAATTGTATGTTTCTTGCTATTGGGGGAGAAGATCTGGAAAGTATTCTGGGTATTTCCTATAATAACAGGGATCATTTGTGGGGGTCCCATTAGTTTCACATTGAGTTGGTGATACACTAGACTTCATAACAAGAAGACCCTCTTCAGCACTTTGGATCTCTGGGCCCCATGTGCCATCCAACCTGAAGTTGCTCTTCGTGCAGTTTTCTGCGCTGAATGCCCAGGTAAACAGGTATTCTCTTACACTATTACTCAATCAGTTCAGGTTCCATTTTGTTCCCCCAAAATACATTGAATAGACCGGGGAGATGGCTCAGTGGGTGAAGCATTTACTTTGCCAAGAATAAAGAACTGGAAGGAGCCCCATGGTGGAGGGGAGTGCCAGACACGGCTATTCATGTCTGTAATGATAGTGCTCCTAGAGTGAGACGGGAGTGGAGACAGGGGAATCCCTGGGGGCTCACAGGCCTGCTATGAGTGATGAGAGTCTGTCCCAAACAAGGTAGGAGGTGAGGAACAACACCTGCAGTTATCTTCCTATCTTCCCACAATGCATCATAGTATCTGTGCTACATCATGCATGGACCAGCATCCATACACATGAACATACACATTCACACATATACATGCAACACATACGTACACACAGAGAGATTTTTTTTAATGTTAATGTTCTAACAACCCATTTTGTGAGTATGGACTTCTTAGGGCATAGGATATTTACAGAAGGTCAGGTCTAAATGAAGGCATTAAAATGGGCCTTGATGTAACATGACTGTTCCCATGTTTGGGGAACATTTGTGTCCAGGTACACAGCAAAAACCAGAGGGAAGAGACAGAGTTGAGCAACTAGGTGTCAAGGAACACAATGGTTGCCAGCAGCCACTAGCAGCTAGAAGAAATGCTCAGCAAATGCACACTCAGCCCTCAGAAGGAAGTGCCCTGCCCCATTCCTGATTTCAGATCAAGCATCCAAAACAGAGAGGCAGTGGCTTCTGCCATCACAGGCAGCCATTATTTTGTTGGAGGAGCTCCAGACATTAATAAGGTGGACATCGCCACTCCATCATCCACTGGCATTTCAAACTCATACCAGCCATTCAAGCATTCCCCGTTCACTAAGTCCAGCCTTCTTATTGTAAACCTCCACCATAGTTTAGGATACCAACACCCACAGATATCTATAACGGAAGCAGCAGCCAAGCCCAGGTACTTTGATTCCAGACAGTGTGTGTGCTCATTGACCTAGGGGAGGAGGACAGACCCCACTCATCTTCAATCTTCACACTTAGCCTTGTGGCTAAAGCAAGCACCTTGGCAGAGCCAGGCCAGATGTTCACATTTTTTTTTTTTTACCAGTTGGTAACAATGAAAAATGGAGCTCTTCATTGAAGCATTCAGAGTTTTAGCTTGTGCTGAAATTAACCAAGATTTGGCAGTGTTGTCTGTAGTGCCACAAATGGCAAACAAGTCAGTTCTATGTGGTAGGACATAGTGTGGAACTTTCCTCGTCCCAAACACTGGCTCTGGTCTCACAGTAGGTATCCAGTTGCTCTCCAGAGGCTTGTGGGGCACACTCTGGGCATGCCTGTGAGGGCATTTTCAGAGGGGCTTAGCTAAGGAGGATGATGCACCTTGAATGTGGGTGGCACTGTCCCAAGGACTAGAAGCTTGGGCAGAATAGAAAGGGGTAAAGGAGCAAGCCATTGACCGTCAGTTTTCCCTCTGCTTTCTTGTCAGCCATGAAGCGAACTCTATCTCCTGCGACATAGGATAGGATACCGTACAGGGTGTTCAGTCCGAGCATATGGGAGGCCAACTAACTACTGACTGATTACTCTGAAACTGTGAGCCAGAATTATTCCTCCTCCCGTACTCATTTCTCTCAGGTGTTTGGTCACAGTGACAAAAGGCTAACAGCATGTAAAGCCTGCCTCACAGTTGAGTTTATCCTTATGCCTCCTTTGAACCGTTTACTTCCAACCCAGAATTTTATTGACAGGATGCTAATTTTTTACACTTTGGGCACGTGGAAATGGGATGCCAAAAATTCATAGTGAGAAAAAAAAATTAAACCATCTACCCCAGCATCCTTGGAACTCCCCAACCCTTCATAGCTTTGATTCCCTCCTCAGTTCATAATCCCATTTCTGTGTGGTGGTGGCTGGAAACGAGGCTGGGACCAGAGCTGATATTTAGAGGGTGCTCCAGGCACAAATGTACCAGCATGCTGTGCTTTCCACGAACAGTTGCCGGCACAGGGCAAATCTCTTGTAAGCCTTGAAACAACCATCAAGAGAGACACGGTCCTGAAAGGAACTGTGAAGAAAGCATTTGTCATGGTTTCCTACATGGCATCTTGAATGAGGGATCTCTGCTGTGACTCAGCACATCTCTGGGCCTGGAAAACAAAGAGCTGGCAGATTTGTTAAGTGAGGGTCTGTCCCAGTGATGCAGGCCAGTGAGGGGCATTGGGTTGGAGGTCCCTGTGTTCAGAGCCCATTGCTGCTTTCTTGATGTGTAACCTGGAACCCCCTTCTTCTTCTCCCTCGGTGTGTGTGTGTGTGTGTGTGTGTGTGTGTGTGTGTGTGTGTGTGTGTAGGTGCACTGTAAGCATGACTCCATTCACATACACATGAGTGTGGAGGCCAGAAAACAACCTCACTGTCATTCCTCAGACAAGGTCCACTTTGTTCTTTTGAGACAGTGTCTCTCATTTGGCCTAGAAATTGCCAAGCAGGCTAGGTTAGCTGGGAAGCAAACCCTGGGATCTATGTGTCACCTCCAGGGAACCCTCCCCACATTGGGTTTTCAAGGCCACACTATGTCTTATGGCTTTTTGTTTGCTTGTGCGTTTGATAATGTGGGTCCTATAGATCAAACTCAGGTACTCATGCTTGCCACCTGAGCTGCCCCTTGCCCTCTGAACCATATTTGTGAAAGGGGAAGGAGGGAAAAAAAGCCGTGGGGAAAGCCCTGCTGAGCTTAACACATAGACAGTCTGAAAAAGCCAGTGATCAGGTGGAACGTCAGCTCCAAGAGCTGTTTAATCTTGAATTTTTCTTGAATGGCTTTCTGCAGGGTAAAGAGCTTTCCTTCCTAAAACCCTGAATACTTTGGATTTCGAAACTCTGCTCTCAAAGTGGATTGGAATAGGCTACAGTTTTTTCCTGCAATAAAACAAAGCAATGAATATAACGGAGCAAGATGACTCTACTTTTTTTTTTTTTTCTTCCAGGAAGTTTCCCCCATTTTCTCATAATGAGAGATCATTAAAATAACCAGAAGACAAATGGCCCCAAATTAATAAAAATGTAGATCAAGTGATCCTCTGTTACCTATTTTTGCTCAATTGCAGTTGGGAAGTACATTGATTAAACTGCCAGCACACCATTCTGGTCGTATTCATTACCACGGTGCAATCCATTTGATTATGATAGGGTAATAACTAACACAGCCGTGCAGACAGACGCTCTTCTGCGGCTAAGCCATCATCCGGGTTGGACTGCACTGTGCCAACAAACACCCGGTCCCTGTCACCTAGGCTGGAACTGTGCTGTAGGGCTGGGGAGAAAAGACGTTCCGTTTTCCTTATCTTTGTCAAGTGCCTCAGCTCACCAGGTTCCCACGTGGACCATGCTTGAGTTCCGACGCACAATGCACAATGGTCCAGGAGAGGTATGAGATAAGTCAGGAAGCTAATTTTTTTTTTTTTTTTTTGGAAATTGTTTTTTTTTTTTTCTATCAACTCTGAAGCAAATAGTAGATCTGATTGATTCCTTATCTACTTATTTATCTGTTGGGCTTATTAATTCATTAAGCAGTTATTATTATTCAAAGGCAGACAGGAGGGAGGAATGCAGAAGTTACTGAGAGGCTGGACGGATGGCTCTGTTGGTAAAGCACTTGCGGCAGCTGTGTGGAGACCTGAGTTCAGATTCCAGCTCCCACCTCTGAAGCGTGGCACCAAAACCCACCTGTTCCTGTAGCCCCCGGGGAGTAGGCTAGGGGAATCCCTGAAACTCAGTGGGCAGCTGGCCTAGCTGAATCCACCAGCTGCCAGTTCAAGGAGAGAGCCTTCTCTAAATAAACAGACGAATGAACAAATGAGTAGAAGCCTGTTAACATGAATCCCATACACACGCTCCCCCTAATCCACGCAATGGGTTTACTACTTGGATACTTTGAGTTGCTCACAGACGAGTGGCAGAGTCAAGAACATGAGTGGACTGTCATAGTGGGGAGAGAGGTGTGCATGGAGATTCATGTCTGGCAGCATGGAGGATGCACGCTGCAGGGCAGACCCGGCTGGCTCTGGTGGGTAGACACTTGGAGCTAGCAGTGGCCGTCAGTGTGGGTGCATGTGGTAAGCTCTCTGCATTCACTCTAGACTCTCCACTGGTGAGCAAGGAGTTCCTGTACAACTCAGCTCCTTCCCCCTCAGGACGTCACAATAGTGACAGCAAATGCCAGTCCCGTATATATGATGGCTTCATGTAGAAAACATCCAGCAGAGGCTGGGGAGATGGCCTCTCAAGACAGCTTCTCAAGCAGGAGGACCCGAGTTTGGTTTCCGAGCACTCGTGTTCAAGTGCTCAGTGTGGACACAGTGAGCAGGTCCATAAGCTCAGTGCTGGGTGTGGGGTAAAGAGACAGGAGTATTATGGGGCTGGCTGGCTGCCAGCCTCACCAGAAAATAGCCAAGCTCCAAGTTCAGTGAGAGAGCCTGTCTCGAGGAGAAAAAGGTGACCTGTGGTGGACACCTGGTGTTCTCCTTTGGGCTCCTCAAGAGCACCAGCACATACCTCTGCACACACTCCTGTATACACAAGCTTGTACAGCACACCTCCAAATACACACATGTACACATAAGCACACAAGCAAAGAAGTTCAGTGGGCATCTCCTTTTCTTTACATACATACATATTTTTAGTTAGCATTCATTGCTGGTGGGAATGTATATTGCGAAATATGAAAACAAATATGGAATTTTCTCAAAAATTGAAAGATTAGAACTGCCATATGGTTCTTCTCTAATAGGCTTGAGGATATGCTTAAAGGAATCAAGGTGAGCACGGCACAGAGACACCTTTATGCTCCTGTTTATTGTGGTGCTCTTCCTGGCAGCTAAGTTATGGAATCGGCCATCTCCTTATCCACGGAGGGACGGGTAAACCCCTGTGGCACGTGGACACGATTTTGTTTCATTTGACCATGAGGAAGAATGAAGCTACATCATGTGCTGAAACTTGGATGAAAGGAAAAAAGGGGAGAAAAAGCCAAACTCAGAAAGACAAATACTGCATGTTTTCTCGCATACACAGAATCTGGAATGAAGGGGAGAGGGAGACAGGTGTGTCACTGAGAGGGTCATGTGTACGTCAGTAGCATTTGCTACGTGAATTTTCTTTGTATCCTCCAGTCTAGAGGAATAACTGTTATTAGCAAATTGGCCTGGCCCTTGACGACACATAGAACAAACACCTTGCCTGAGGCCTCCTAGCCAGCCAAAAGCAAAGTCAGGATTTGAAGACGATGTGTTGTTATTGAGTGGAGGCCTTTAACCTGTATGTAGGTGGCAGTTTCGTATGCTAGAGGTGTTTATAGCTAGGGTTCCAAGACACTCGTAAGGGTCAAGGGGGAGGGCATGAATGCCTGAGTTAGGCAAATGGGGGCTTCAGTTGGCCTGGCTGAATGAATGGATCCAGGCTTTCTTGCTATGAGCATGGTGGCAAGGTTTGTGCATGTTTCTAAGTGATCTGAATTTTTAACCACAATCTCTTGATTGGCCTGACAACTATATTAATTGAAAACAAGTAAGCCAAGCAGAGTGAAGTCTAAATGCCTGTCTGCAAACCAGGCAGCCCCGAGCAGCCAACTGAGAGTTCCGCTTTAGAGTGGGGTGTGTCTGGAGGCCACTGTCTCTGCCCAGTGCCCTGCACCACTCTGCCTACCTCGGCGTTTGCAGAGATGACTCACTCATCGCTGTAGCGGGTATCCCTGCCGCAAGTTTCCTAACTTCATCCAACAGATTCTTCACTGTCTCCCGGTAGAGGATTTGGCCCTAGTTTTACAGTGGAACCTTCCACGCCACTCTCAGAGCCTTTGGAGCTGGGCGTGTGATACTTTGAGGTCCAGCAGTGGGCACGCTGGCAGGATCCCAGATGAGTTGCTTCTGTTCTCCTTTCCCCTTGCAGCCGGGGAGAGGCGAGCTGGGGAGTTCAGGTTCCCATTTGGTATCGGCATGCCTTTTTAAACTGCCACTCTTTGTATGTGCCAGGTGAGGGAGAGCTGATCCTGTAGGGGAGAAGACAAAAGTAGAGGTGGGATCTTGATGTGGCAGATGATGCTGTGGCAGAGGCATGAACTGAATCTCCATCCTGCGAACACTCGAAGAGGAAGAAGTATGCCCCAAGGAGGCAGTCAGGGGAAGTCTGCAAGCTAAATGAGTAGGTGTGGCTATAATTTCACCAAATCGAGGGAAGAAGAGGGACAGTCCAAACAACATTGTCACCAGCTCCATCACTAACCACTGCCATTGCAATCATTGCGTAACCACCATCACTTCCATCCTTACCACTCTGACCACAACCCAGCTATGGCATTGTTCCCAGCTTCGTGACCATTACCACCACTATCGTCACCACCCTGTAATCCTGCTGCCAGCAACACCATCCTTAACACCATTGCCACTACCAGAGAACCTCCATGACCACTTGCATTGCTACCGAATTTGCCACGTCACTCCCACACCAGGGTCACCACTTCCACCAAAACAAACACCATCACCAACATCACCACACAACTTTCATCATCCCTTCATTACTACCACCGATTCCACACTAACACTATTCCACCATCTAACAACCAACTACTAACAACTCCAGAAGAACCACCATCACCCCGCATGTAGACTTGGCCATTTCTTTTGCCACCTTCTCTCATTACCACCTCCGTCATCATCACAACCACCATTTCTCCACCAGCAGTCAATAGTTAGCTCACACTCTTGGCCAGTGCAAGGAGCAGGGCCCTTCAGCAGACAAGTCTGAAGTGCTTAGGCCACAGCCAACATGAGTTAGCCTTCTCTAAGTCACGGTGTTCTCATTCTTCTAAGGAGGATATAATATATTTATCCTGGTGATTTGGAGAGTGAAATATAGTAATATATGTAGTCCTTCCAGCTGTGCCAGGTGGGAGGCAGCCACTCAATAAAGAACCATTATAAACGTACAGGCCTTGCTATGAACAGATAATTTCAGCCACTGAGAAGATTGGGCATACAGCATTCACAGGCCACAAAGAGAAGATTGGATGGGGAAGGGGGGAGATGAAATCTCTGCCTATCAGAAGCCTCAGCTTCGAATGAGGACATCAGGCTTCTAAGTCACCCATTGGCTATTTAAGATAGGAAGTCTTCCTCGTGACAGTGAGCCTCTCCTCCCCCTTCCCCACAGCCTCCAGGAGCTCCTGAGCTTATTTGGTATGCACCATCCAGTGTTGGAGGTGACATCTTATTAAACAAGGTCTGCCTGCAACCAGGCAAGTCACAATGAAGTCAAGAATTAAGATACCGCTTCCCACATTGCCTAATTGGATTACAGGGATCATAGGAATGCTGTGTTGACTATTAAAAAGTGCAGGGGATTATTGAGTGATGACAGTCCTCTGCTGTCCTTCACTAATCCTGTCAGTTAGAAATAGCTTGAGATGAGGTGAGCCTCCGTCTGTAAGCATCTGTCTTCCTCATTTCCAGGTGGTCTCTTGGAGAGTGACAGGAGCAGGAAAGTTGTAGCACCTTTTCCAGCCTGTGGTGACAGCCACGACAGCCATGTCTACTCTACATCTGTGTCTTTGGTCTCCTTCACCAATCTAGGGTCCTTATCCAAATGTGGAACAGTTAATGGATATTTCCAACTTGAGGTTCCACAGAAGCCTACCTGTAGAGATGGCTCAGTGGTTAAGAGCATGAGCTGTTCTTCTGGGAACTGAGGTTTAATTCCCAGCACCCATGTTGAGTGGCCCACAACCATCTGTAACCTCAGGGGATAAATGCCCCTGGCCTCCTTGGGCATTAGTATTCACATGCACACATGCTCATGCACACACACACACACACACACACACACACACACACACACACACCATTAACATTATTTTTATGTTTCTAAATTATCTTGAACTTTTCCCACTGGTGAATAACATACACATTCTTCAAGTTGCCCAAATAAGACCTCCAAAAGCTTTTGTGTAATTCCTACTGCCTTAGATTGACAAGGTCACTATCAAGCCCTACTTTGAAATGTTTTTTTTTTCTCTCCATTTCTTCTACTCCATTTCTTCTGCTCTAAAGAATGTTCTTTTATCTCCCTTTTACAGTACTGTATTCACTCTCAAACTACTCCTGTCTCCATTTCTAATCTTTTCAAAATGAAAACATTGGTTCCAGAGTGAGCTTTTTAAAAATTTTTCTGCTCATATTACTCCCCCTGCTGAAAATCCTACTACAAGCTCAGCTAGTACAGTGTTACCTGGGCCTCATACCCATTCCTAGGCCCAAGAAGACATTCCTAATCGATCACTGCACTGTTTCCCACAGAGCGGGATCTAGACTGAGCATTTCTGAGTTAGCTGGGCTGGCAAGAAAGATGATAACTATTCCCATGTTGTCTGCCTTTGGCTGCCTCTTTTGTCTTACCTCTCCTCACCTCTGCCAAAGAACTCTTATCCAAACAGTCCCAATCCCTGCATAGGCCTGAGTAAAACCACTATCCCTTCTTGAATGAGGTTCACTCTCTCTGGATCGTGTCTCCTCACATGACTGTCCCTGGCAAGCCCCTACTTCATTCAAATGCCATCTTTGTATACCATTGCAAGAAGGACTTTTCCCTCTAAGCTCCTGTTGTCATTCATCTAGGCCCACATATCACCCAGTGACTGTTGCATTGAGGCTTTTGATCCTTGTGCCCACTTCCCAACTACTTTCTCAAGCTACCATTGCAGGAACAGGGACAGGATTATACACCTTGACATGCCTGGTGCCTGTCACAGCTCCACTCTGAAGTACTGTTCGTATTCAGAAAGGGCTAAATGGCACCTATGTCATGTTGAATGCTTAGCTTATGCCAGACATCAGAGCCAAGCTCTCCACAGCTACCATTCCACCCCTTCCCAGAGCTCTACAAGGTAGGTGTGGCTTCTCTCCACTCTAAAGGCTAAAATGCAAAGGCTTTGAGAAGAAAGTCTTCTGCTCCGGGCCATATGGGGATCGACGCAGACATGTCTAAACTAATGTCCCTCAAAAGATAACTGCATCTGGAGATATTTTTAAAATGTCACAGCTTAGGGGAGGGTACTGGAGGTTTCTAGTGGACAGAATCCAGAGTTGCTGGCAGACATTACACAGGCATTAGACTCTTTGTGCCAGCAGAGAAACAACCACCGCATAGTGCCATGGGACCACGGGAAGGAAGCTAGGCCCTAGCCTTTGCAAATAACCGTGACCTAGAACCCTTCCTTGGGATGTAAGTCACTTAGACCTGCTGCTGGGGTTTTCTTTGTTTCCAGCTGCTAAGCATCACACACCACTCCTACACAACTAGGAGTTTGCATTCCTTTGTTTATGGAAGACCAGCCAAGGCACTAACAACACTCAGTCTGCCATGCTTGGATCACATCAGTAAACCATCCAAACTTACAGAAGATTGGTTTTGGTGTAAGCCATGTTTCCGGCATGTCTGTCCTCAAGAGCTTGCCGCGAAGCTAAACCCACAACCTTATGTAGATATCCTACAGCTGAAATGAATGTGTGAAAATTGCTTTTGTGTTTTTTTTTCTTTTTTTCCCCAGCTATTCCTAGTAGCAAGGTAAATAAGTAATTTAGCTAAACCCCAAAGACTCATGATCTAAATCAGCTCAAGCTAGGTGAAGTCAGCAGAGGGTTAAGAGCACCTAATCCATTTTCATCAGGAAAGTTTGAACTTTGGTCATAGTGAGCAACTTAGCCAAGATATCACATTGTTCATTATTCACAGGGCATTGTAACTTAGCGCAGTCTCTGAGTAATCTTTTTAAGCCTGCCAAAAGAACCGGTGTTAATTGCTTACACTGGAACATATTTGCTGCTGGAAATGTCACACCGTAATTATATCCCATTTCGCTGTCTGACAAGTAATATACTAAAAGAAAATTGGCTTTCTTATTTTCTCCTGCTTCTTCGTGTGATGTGTTAAAAAAAAAAACCCATTCCCGGAAGCCTTCAGGCAGCACGCACACACGCAGGTTGCAAGTTTCTGGACTTGTCACAAAGTTTGTCAGCAAACTTTCTGGGTTGGCAGACAAGCAGCCGAGCTCTGCGGACTTTGTGCCCCGGGCAGCCATGGAACTCCCTCATGGAGAGATCTGTGCTGAGTCTAGGGTTCCACTTCCACGTGCTTGCAACTCCCAGTATGCTTTTAGCAGGGCACCCGCATTTCCATGTGTGCTGGACCCTGCAAATTGTGGACCAGTTCCACAATTTGCAAAAGAGGAACAAGTCAGGGAATGATGTATGAAGGATAAAAGGCAAGAAGCAACTGAGATTTAAGGAGATGGTGAGAATTTCAGGGACACAAACATACATCTATATATATACATATGTGTGTGTGTGTGTGTGTGTGTGTGTGTGTGTGTGAATATGTATATATAGGTATACACTTCCTCATTCAAGCTAATATGTAATATTAAATATATATACATATATGTATGTGTGTATATGAACATATGTATACACAGTTATCCCTGAAGGGTTGGTTCCAACATTCCAGTGGGTATGAAAGATGCTTAAGGTCTTTGTGTAAAATGATGTCTTATCTGCATTATACCTCTGTACAACCTCCTCTGTACTTCAAAGCCTCTCTAGATCGTTTTTAATACCTAGTATAATGAATACAATATGCAAGTAATCATTAGGCTGTATTGCTTAGGAAATAATGACAAGAAGAATTGAATGTTCAGTGTGGGCATAGTATTTCCGTGGCTGGTTGGACATGGAGAGGGCCAATTGTGTGTGTGGTATGTATATGTTTGTATGTGTGCATTTGTTTTCTCTCTGTGTGTATGTGTTATAAGAATCTCTGGCCATGACATGAGGCCATGCAGGGCACAATGTCTAATCTGAGGCTCCTTCTGTAAAGCTAGTACTCTTTGTGATCACATCTGCACCCCTCATTTTAGAGGCACCTGTCTCTGTGTTCAATCTGCATCCCTCTGGGGAGGAAGCATTATGATGTGTGCATAGGAGGCATCCACATTCAAGTCTAGAAGCTATGCCAGCCCCGGCACTTCTGTCTTATTGGCAAAAGCACAGCCTCTTGGCCAGACACAGCTGCAAAGCATGCTGGGAAATAGGTTATAAAATGTGCCAAGGAAAAGGCAGAAGTAGGATTCAGTAAGTGTTCCAACAACTCCGCTTGGCTGCTCTGGTCAGACGCCGTTCTCTCCCAATATGCATATTTGCAACCGAGCCCAAGTCCTCGGGTCTTCATGAAGCACATGCATCATGTGGCTAATTCTGACAGAAGGGTCACCTTCCCAGTGCTGAGAACACTTCTCCAGGAAGCTTTTCTCTCGTGGCTGCATACCTGACAGGGATATGGGGCAGAGGGGGAGGCAAGGTTAGTAATTTAGTTGTCACCGGCTGACAGGTTAGTCTTAGAATATGTTCCCTGCAATTCAAGGCTTGCTAGAGAGAGACAGGGAGAGGCACTTAACAAATGTCAGCCCTCTTTGTAAACTGCCACAGCTGCCTCACGCTGACCCTGAAGCAGTGAAGTGCTGTCTGCAGGCTTCCATCAGCATCTCATCCCAATCACTCGGGCGTTCTCTTTTCCTTAATGCATTCGTTATCTTTTTTCAGTGTTCATGCAGATACATATTGTATGTTGAACGTATGCCCCCAATAACCCTTCTCCCCTCCTTTGTGTCTCTTCTGCCCTACCACTATTCCCCTAGGCAGTTACATGATTATGTTAGTGTTACACAGACAGACATGATTTCTTTTAATCAATATACAGTTGAAGAACCACAGAGGACAGAACACGTGAGTCATCTGTATTCTAAGATTGGCTGAAATTTGCTTGGCAGGCTTCTCTCCAGTTGCAGCACTTTTTCTGCAGACACAAATCTCACTGTGTTAGCCCAGTCCAATCCTGCTGCTGAACACCTAGGCCGGCTTCAGAACTTTGCAGTAGTGAATGGGGTGATCACAAATGTCAGCGTACAAGCGTTCTCTGAAATATTTTGAGTTGTGGGTCCTTCCAATAAGCACACAGGAGTGGCACAGCAGGCTCACATGGTAGGTCTGGTTTTAGTGGTTTTGATGAGGTTCCATACTGATTTCCATAGCATTCATACATTTCTATACATACCAACAGTGTAGAAGAGGGTTGTGTGTGTGTGTGAGTGTGTGTGTTCCCATCCCCACTAGCATTTGTTGCTTGTTTTCCTAATGACTGCCATTCCTACATATACCCTGATTTTCATGATATTCACCAACAAGGACACGTAAGGAGAGCAGTCATTATGGTGGGTCGCTAGAGCGTGCTATGAGTTCAGTCAGGACTTGAACACGGATGCCCGTAGTTTTACTTGTTTCCCCTGTAACTCCATTAAGAGGTGCATTGTTTCATGATGGGTTCTCAGTCTCAGCACTTGACTTGCTGTTGGGGGTGTGGCATCTTGGCGGTCCACAGTCCAGTAACTCGCCCAGCTTTATGTGCAAGTCTGACTCCCCCAGTTCTGATGCCTGCAAATTTCTCTAGACCTCATAAATGACCCTGGGGGGTTAGGCTGGGGGCTAGACTGCCCCTAGGTGAGACATGCTGGTTCAGAGCATTCACACTGTGCTAGTTACACGAAACCCTGTTCTCTCCTTATGGTGGATCCATGCATCTGAATGGGGTCCGGTGGCTCACTTGGTCCCTCAAACCAGGACACAGGTACAAGCAATGGTTATTTCTTAGGCTGCCAGATGACTGGATCTGTGTTCATCAAATCCATCCCTGCCCCTCCTGTCTCCATCAGAGAGGGACTCAGGAGTGTAAGACGGAATTGCCCTGGAAGCAAGCAGCCTGGGTATAGGAATGGCACTTGTGTCGTGTATTTGGGGGGGGGGTGGATAAAGAAGGAGAACGCAGCTAAGCAGCTAACCAAAACCATGCTTGACCGATTGTCTGGCTTATAGCACACGTGTAGCGACAGCCTGCCAAAAATGCCTGGGCGTGCGGGGCGATGGCCTAGCTACGAAGTTCTTGCCATTCAAGCATGAGGACCTAGGTTTGGTTCCTCAGTGCCCGCATGAAAATCCTGACTTAGTGGCTCAAACCACAGCCCTGGGATGGAAGAGAGAGGAAGGGTTCCTGGGACGCACTGGCCGGCCAGCCTAGCTGAATCCGAGAGCTCCATGTTCACTGAGAGCCCTTGCCTTTAAAATGAAGCTAGAGAACTCAGTATGGGCCCCTGCACATATGTGCACCTCCCCACCGTGGGCAGTAACAAATATCACACACACACACACACCCCTAGGTGGCTGGCCCTGGTGACAGCTTGCTCAACTTTGAATTGTGCTCGTATTTTTTAAATGGCAGTTTCAACAAATCCTGCCCACTGATGCATTGTCTAACCAAATGCCACCTCTCTGCCTTTCTCATTTAAGTATCATCTGTTAGGTTTACACGTTGATACACCCATGAAATTAACATTACACGTGTTTCCGTGTGGAGCCGACT
Organism: Psammomys obesus; assembly: GCF_907164565.1. Lineage (NCBI taxonomy): Eukaryota > Metazoa > Chordata > Mammalia > Rodentia > Muridae > Psammomys > Psammomys obesus. The sequence continues at coordinate 9,822,517 of NW_026596088.1, read as the reverse complement.
AGATTTAATTTAATTGAAGCTGTTGTCACCGCTGATAGCCTTCAGGAGCCGCAGGAGCGTGGGTTGTCTTACCTTAACCCCGTCCTGCCTGAAGATCAAAGCTCTGCCCTCTCCAGGTGCGCTGTGCCTCTGTTTACAGTATGCTTTCTCTTTAGCTCCTTGGGAGGTTTTCTTTATTTATTTTAGAAGGGTGTTAGGCTTCAGTTCCAGTCCCAAGCCGTAGGTGAGAAGTCACTCTTCCCACACTTGCAATGGTTGGTAGAATGAGACCATAACTCTCAAACCAAAGTCTTCAAATACCTCAGGCAAGTGCTGGCTGCCAGAAGAGGCCCTGAGGGTGCGAGACGAGGCACAGCATCTCAGAGGCTTTCCTCACTCACTACAGGGCTCTCTGGGAGAAAGAGAGTCAGGCTGATCCAGTGCCTGAACTTCAAGTCTGGTACCGGGTAGCAGCGCTTGATAATTCTTCCTTAAACGGGAGGCACTGTCCCTCCGCCTGACCCACCGCACTCCCGAATTTGTATTTTTCCTTTTCTTGTGATGGGTACCAAATACCGGACAGAGCAACTTAAGGTTAGAAAGGGTTGATTTTGGTTCACAGCCAGAGGGCACCATCCGTTATTGTGGGAAGACTCAGTAGCACAGGCAGTTCCATAAATAGTGCTGAGAACTTGAATGGTGATTCCATGTAGCTCTATGGTCCAGCAAGCAGAAGCCTTGGGCCAGAAACAGAAGTGGGCATCGCCTTTAAGCCCTGCCCCTGCCCAGTGACCCCCTTCTAGCTAGGCTGAGTAATACAAAGGAGCCCAGCCTTCTCAAACTGCACCACCAGCCTGAGGGCAAGTGTTCGAATACATGAGCCCGTGGTGGGCATGTCACAGAAGAAGGTCTTAGCTAACCAATGGCATTTATGGCTATTTTCCAAATAAGTGAGGGAATTTCTGTTGCCTTATGTTTGAAGGTTCCTAAAATGACCTTTTACAGTGACCTTCATCTGTAGTCACCCTTCAGGCTGCCCAGGGTGGTACATTTTAGTCAGTCCCAGGAAGTGTCGTGAGTGTGTGTGTGTGTGTGTGTGTGTGTGTGTGTGTGTGTGTATTAAACACAGACAGAGGGAATATGAGGAGCTGAGGATGTAGACATGGTCCGTAATTGGAGCAAGATGGGTCACGGTGTGATTGCATAACACCTCCCATGTGCCCCCAGCACAAGCTTGGGTATGGCCTCAGAGGGCGAATGGGGCCCACTGGCAGTGAGACCTGCAGATGAGTATGTTTGAAAGCAGTAGTTTGCAGTTCACACTCTCTCCAAGGGCAACCAAGGCACCGAAACTGCTGGCCTTGTAGCCCATCAAGGAAGAACCAAAAGGCCATTAGCTATTTGCTCGAAGTGTTTTGATTACTATGCTACGAAAGTTTCTACCATACAGGAAATGACCAAAGTACAGCCAACACTAGCAGAAGTACAGTGAACACCCACTCCATGTACCCCTCCTCTCCCTCATTTTTCTTCAAACTAAAACCGTCTTCGCCTTTCTTTCTTTGGTGATGTCTTCTTTGTTGTGGAATGGAGTCGTCTGTGTATGCGTGATCATGTGGGGGGGGGAGTGTACACTCATGACGAGGTCAGAGGACAACCTTGGGTGTTGGGTCATTTTTCAGGCACCCTTCTATTTGAGACCGTGACTTGCATTGGTCTAGTTCACCAAATAGGCTAACTGGCCCTCTGGCCTCCAGGAGTCTACCTTTCCCTGGTTCCCATCACACCGTCATCACCACGACCACAAGCATGTACCACGTCACCCAACTTTTTTCCCTTGGGTTCTGGGAATCTGAACCCAAGTCCTCATGCTCACAAGGCAAGTACTTGACCCACCAAAGCGTCTTCCCGGCCCACTGATACCTTCAATACCTCACTGTCTCCTCCTCTCTCAGCTCTTAGCTTCACTGTGGCTTCCTCGGAAATTTCTAGAAACTTTCCTAGAACTGTCACCTTCTCCCCCGGCAGCCCGTTCTTCATTGCAGCTGGCACGTGTCCTCCACACTCCAGCTCCACCAGACTCTAAGCTTCTTGGGAACAAAGTCCCTATCAGTTTACCCATTTGTGTGTCCTGGCAGCTGACAGGGCAGCTGTTCACAGTACCTGCTCTGTGAATATTTTAAAAGTGGGCAGAGGGGGGTGGTGGTATTCATCTTCATGGAAAAGACATAGAGCATGTTGCTGGGGGCCCGAGAGATGCTGCAAATTGGAATGTATCACTTTTATTCTTACTTGTATAATCTATTTACGGAACTATTTCAAATATGACCAACAGCTAGATTTGCGTGGTGCATGCGCAGCTTGAGGGACTCAGTTCTCTCCTTCTACCTTGCAGGTTCCGGGACTTAGAGTCAGATTGTCAAGCCTGACAGCGAGTATCTTTACTTACTGAGCCATCTCACCTTCTTAATTTCTTAACGTTGCCCTATGTGTTGTCCTGTTCTGCAGTCCAAACTTTCCGTATAGACAAGGAAATCAAAGAAACGACCAAGAGAACCCAAGGAGCTGAAGCTCTCAGGGCTTAAAAAAAAAGAAGTTTCCTCTTGTCTTAATGCCAGGACCTCAGCTTCCCTAGGGCAGAGTCTGTGGTCTGTGCATTTTATTCCCACCCAGGGGTGGCCATGACAGAGAAGTGGATCCTGGGATGTCCCGCTACCACGAACTTTCTCAAGTGTACATTTCAATATCTATTTCTTCCCGCATCATTAACTTACCACTATGTCCCAGGTGTCCCCAACATTGTCAACCTGACATCCTGGAAGCCCGGTGATGGAGAAAACAAACAAAAAGGGACAAATATGCACTCCATTGGTTTGATTTCTGCTGCTAATCACTGTTGAAATAAACCTAACACTTAGGCCATATGCCACGTGGTAGGATACTCACAAAGGACCCTGATGCTGAGGTTCACTTGACATTCTTGTCTTAGGAGGCAGGATGGGAAAAGTCCTAGAATCAGGCTGCTCTATCACTTTCTAAATACATGGCTATCGGCAAATTACTCCCTGTGTGCCTCAGTTTCCCCCTCTTAAACAGCAGACATGCTGGCATCACTTTCAAGTGTTTGCAAGGGTCCTCTGCAATGATGCTGTGTGGGAAGGGCTTGGCCTAAGGACCAGCACCAAGTGAACAAAGCTTAAAGACTCCTGTCCGAGTTGGGCACTGTGACAGCATTAACATGACAAATGGTTGCCAATATGGGGAAATGTCCCCTCTTAAAAAGCTGAAAAGCGAGCACCTGCAGCGCATATTCATGGTTTATGATCAGGAGGCAGCGTTAATGGCCCATAATGTGATTACTATAAGGATTTTTATTAGGAAAATTCCAACCAATTTGGCATTAATTAATGTACTGTTAACTTTCAAGTGTTACTCGCTTAGTCCTTGGAGAGTTGGAGAAAATAAACCTGATGTCAAAACCCTTACCCTGAGAAGTAAATAAGAGTTGTTTGCTCCTCAAGAGGCCCTGAGGTAATAAAAACAGATGAGTCACTGCTGGTTTCAGTCCCTGTTTATCGAGCCTGTGAGTCCCTTCAAGAGAAGAAAGAGGGGACAGAGATGAAAATGTCAAGCAACGAAAGATTCCAGGAAGAACTTGGAAGCTTCCACCTCTGGGTCAGAAGGCAAGAAGTGCATCTGCAAGCAGGCATTAGCCATGAGCTCCAAGCTGCAGGAGACTACAGAGGACCCGTGCCTCATGCCTGCTCCCCATTTTGTGCTGCAAAGCTGTACATTACACTGTTTACTTGGGAATGACAAAATGGGTCCTGCTGACAATCCATTCCCCGCTGTGGAAAATGAACCTGGGGCAGCGGCTCTCTCAATGCACCCCTTAGAATGATCCCCACATTCCCAAATAATGTCCCTCCTGTCTGGCCATCCCCCTCCAATGCAATGCTTCTGCTTGGCCTCTGTGTGCCACCCATATGGACCAGCTTGCCATCTACCATGCTGGTGTGCTCTACAGGACGTCTGCCCTCTTCCCTCTGGGGGAGAGACTCTCTTCCCTCACTGTTGTCCAGTAACCTCATCACTAATTCTGTAGACTGCAGCCCGTAGGACATGCCCATACCACCTTGGGTAGTAATCAGATTAGTGGAGCTGCCATGGCAAGAGAACATGAGATGGGTGCTCTCAAGGAGAGAGATGCATTATCCCAGTATTTGGAAACACCTAGTCCATGGTCAAGGTGCCAGCATAGTCTGAGTTCTGGCAAGTATCCCAATCTTGAACTGCAGGTAGCTGCCTTCCTTGTCTTGGAGGGAGTAGATTTCTGGTTTCTCCTCTTCAAAGGGCACCAATCCCATCAACCCAGGGCTCCACCCTTGTAAGCTCCTTTAACCCACTTCTTCCCCTTAACTAAGTGCATGTCTCTATCATGGTGACTTAGGCTTTATGGCATGGTGGGCTTCAGCATCTGAACTGCCACAGTAACTCCTTTTGATGGTATCTTTGCTAAAGACCCTGCTTCCTGGGCATTGAAGAACAGAAGAGGGGTTGCATGGTAGCTTCATGGAAAGAGCGACTGGACTAGAGTGGTGGGGGCGAGGTTGGAGTGGGACAGAGAGGAGATCCCCTCCCTTGGGAGGCATTATGCATAGCAAGAGTCGTGATGGCCACCATTGCATATCCTACATGGCGATCTTATGTCTATCATCTCTCCTTTCTGGAAGCTTGCTTCTTGGGAGCAAAGGCTTTTGTGAGGGGCATTGCTCCCTTCCCTAGTGCAGGGCAGCATCCACCTTTCTGGGTACTCTTCGTCCCCTGGGCAGCCTTGGAAAATAGGAGTGGTGGGAGGCTGTTTTGGAGACTAGTGATGTTGAACGCCCGGTGACGGGTGGGGCAGCCCTGTCTACTCAAGCATGGTGTCTTCAAACTCAAGTGGCGCCTTCAGAGAAGGAATGGTGAGAGGAGGATGGGAGCTGAAACATGAACCTGGAGCCGCCATCTTTTTTCTCCCCAGTAGGTATGTGTGTGCTGTATGACACACATACTTCTTTCTGTGAGGACGTGCACATGTCCAAGTGGGCGTGTGTGTGTTATGACATGCATACTTATTTCTGTGAGTGCGGGCGTGTCTGTATATGTGTATGTGTGTGGTCTGACATACTTACTTATTTCTGTGGTACGTGCATGTCTCTCAGTGTGTTATGACGTACATACCTATTTCTGTGGTGTGTGCATGTCTGTGTGTGGAAGTGTCTGTGTATTGCTCTGTGATATGACATACAAACTTATTCTTGTGAGTGTATGCACAACTTTGTGTGAGAGAGAGTGTGTGTGTATGTGTGTGTTTGTGTGTGTATCTGTGTATGGACTGGCAGTCCACCTCGGATGTTTTTTCTCAGTCACTTTCTACCTTTACCTTTTGAGACAGGCACTCTCACTAATTTGACTAAGCTGGCCAATGACTTCGAGACCCTCTGGTCTCCACCCTTCAAGCACAAGGTGACACACTCAATATTTTACATGGGTATTGGAGAGCTGAACCCAGATTCTCAGGCTTGCATTACAGGTAGTTTACCAATTACACTATCTCCCAAGTGTAGCTTTTTTTTTCCTTTGAGAGGATGTCTCATGTAGCCTCAAATTTACTAGGTAGCCAAGTTTGGCTGCTTTCTTGCACCGTTTGGCATGGGTGTTTTAGTCCTAACAATGAGATTTGAATCAGGGTCCTGTAATTTATTAGCAAGTCAGATCAGCTACTTGCTCTGAGTGTCTGTTTTCTTATCTTGGAAATGGGGATAATCCATTCTGTCTCTTCACCATTACAATGTGGAAAGAAGGTGTAAAACCACACAACCAGGAGGGCACAGAATATTGTGTTATCTTTGTTAGAATGGCCCTTTCATCTCTGGTGCCTGGAAAAGGCCATACCAGAAAGGTGGACCAGAACTCATGGGCTGCAGCCGGCGTTTTCACAGATGATGTGTAGCTGGCCAAGTGACTGGGACCCAGTGAATTGCGGGGAAATGTACCATACGCCATCAATATCCATCCCACCAGTTTTCATTTATTGAGCCGTACATCATTAGAATATCCCCGGGCTCTCCACAATAAAATCAATAAGACGGCGCAGCCACGGGCTGTGGTTTAATAACTCCAAACTTGAATGGGGGGAAAGGAAATCAGTGAGCAGGAAAATGTCCTGAGTGTTTGGTCAGAGAGTAGAGGGAGATGCTTTTTGGTAGCATGGGGAAAAATTAAGGGTGAGCCTCCCTTAGTCTATAGGTAGAGCAGAGGGCTGGGGAAAAGAGGTGTGGTTATTTAAATGTAGGGGGTCAAAAGTAGGGACCAGAGAGTCTGAGCACATATTGCTACTTGAGGATTTCCAAGGAAGGCTCAATCCAAGCCCCCAACGCCGTGTGAGGTTTCATGGAGGACCCCTCGCATGATCACTAGCTGACTTCATTGCTGTGCAACCATCACCATGTATGTTTACACAAACTGTGATGCCATAGCCTCCCCAGACAGTACCACCTTACCAGATTACATTCTTATGTATGTATGGTCCATGCTACATCCAAATATCATCAGTCAGCCTATGACTGCTCTTAATTTAGAATTTGTCAGCGTGAGGCCAAGGATAGATTTTTTTTCTTGCTTTGGTTTTATCTATCTATCTATCTATCTATCTATCTATCTATCTATCTATCTATCTATCTATTTATTTTTGTAGTGCTGAGACGAGAAGCCAGAGAGTTGCACATGCTAGGAAAGGCCTGCCCGCCCTTTAGCTACCTCATATCTAAGCCTGGCATTCTTTTGTAGAGTGTATATTCTTGTTGCTGTCTTAGGATGTCCAAGTGGTTCTGATATGCTGGTAGGGCTAAGGATTCTGGACCTGCACCTTGTCATAATCACCCTAGGGGAAGGCTTATCATGGCTCAGATTTTGAATCACTCACTCAGAGTGTCTGACTCAGGAGGCATGGACCAGAGCTGGCATTTGCATTTTGTACAAATTCCTCCACTTTGTTGCTGCTGCTATTCCAAAGACCACCCTTTGGAAATAGTTGTGGATCATTACTCCTCAACGAGGAAAGGTTTTGCCTCTGTGCCTCCATGAGGCGTTGGTTAATGAGCTGAGACCATTTTTGGTTTGGTCATACTGGACAGGTCCTCCCGGCATCTGGTTGGTAAGGCCAGAAATGCCTTACCAACAGTCATAGAGCCATCTGAGTGCAAACAGCAACAGAGCCGAGCTTGAGACCTCATCCAGAGGAGATGGTGCTCAGAAAGTGCTAGAGAATGGACGTCTGGGCTGCAGTGAGAGCCGAGCTGCTTGGACTCTTGCTCATCAAAGCCTGACTGTGACACATATTGGGATTCAAGGCAGGACTGTATCCTGACCTCTTGTCCATCAGTTGGCTTTGTGAGTATGAGCAAAATCCTCACCCTCTCTGAGCCTGAATCAGAAACAGTGTCATTTCTACATGCAACACTGTGGCACAGTGCTGGGGAAAGAGCCTGGCAGCAGCTTAGTGTGCTGGGGTCAGAGAGGAACCAAGAGGCTGTTTCCCCACAGACACCTCCCTCTAGTACAGAGACGGCTCCCCCAAAATTCCACCTAAAATGACTCTCAACAAACTCTTCAAGGAAACCTGGGGTGAGCAGGGGATTTGAGCCAGGAAAAGGGAATATTGTGTGGACCTTTTAAGGTCTTCTGGGACATCGAGGACCGCCTGGCACCACCTAGCTGCGACCTTGCCTTCTGTGATTCACACACTCGGCACATCCTAGCTGGGAAGGAGGCTGATGGGGTCAACTCTATGTTGTCCGTGCCTGCTTCACCGCATCCCTGCTCCACCACCCTCCTGCCCTGCTGTATCTTTGCTGCAATAGTTCACCTGTTTTTTTTTTTTTTTTTTTTTTACCTCAGTGGATTTTTCTTTGAGAGCCATGGTCATCAGCAGGACTCTTGCTTTCAGTTTCCCCAACGAGACAGAGCTGCATAAAGGAATGGGGGTCGGGATGGTTGTGCCCAGCCAGCAAACACTCACGGCTGAGACAGAAAGCTCTGGAACAAGTAGGCTCACCCACGGGAGACACACTGTGGCCTCACGCAGAGCTGGGTGGAACCAAGGGTCTGGTGCTGCCAGAGTCCAGTCTGCACACCACGTGACGGTGACATCACAGTTGTCCTCATTATAGCTCCGAAGTCCATTCAGTCTCATTTGTCGGAGACTGTTGTTTTACAGATAAGGAAACTGAGGCACAAGAAGGATAGTGACCTGCTAAGGAACAATGGACCCAGGCAGACATGGGACATACACCGGTAAGAAATGGTTCACTCAGTGAATGAAGGGTAGGTGCGTTCACCTAGGAAATTATTTTTATTTTAGTTACAAGAGAGTACAGCAGGCCCACACCTGTGTGTAAACCCAAGGAGATGAAAGTAGTGACTCGAACAGATATTTCACGCCCATGTTTAGAGCGAAGGCATTCACAGCAGCAGAAATGATGGAAGCCACTGGTGCTTCCATTAACAGAGGAACGAAGAAGCACCCTGTGGTGTGTCCGTACTTGTCCTTGAAAGGGAAGGGAGCTGTGACATATGCTACACTGTGTACCAAGGACAGCATACTAACCAAGTAATGATAGTCATGAACGGACATATATTGCCTGATTCCACTCATATGAAATTCCTAAAGGAGCCGAATTCGGAGGAATGGAGAATGTAATGATGGCTGGCAGTCAGCGAGGAGAAATGGGGATCTCTGTCCCACTTCTGCAAAATGAAAAGTATGTTAGAGGTGGGCAGTAGTGAAGGTTATTCGGCAAGGTGAAGGGGCTTCTCATTACTACACTTTGCATTTAAAATGGTGAAGGTAGTGTAGTTACTCTGGGGTGTGTGTGTATGTGTGTGTGTGTGTGTGTACTTTCAGATCTCCTGGAGCTGAAGCAATAGGCCGTGTAAACTACACAGTGTGGGTGCTAGAAACTGAACTCAGGTCATCTACAAAAACGATATGTCCCCTTAACCTCAGAGCCATTTCTCCAGCCCCACAGAGTAGCCATTTTTTATGTTATGTGTCTTTTAACACAATTTTAATAAAAAAAAAAAAAAAAAAAAAAAAGAACTGTGAGAGAAAAAGAAAGGCTGAGGCGGTTTTTCCCTATCAGAACCACTCCTCCGGAGACTTGAGGATGCCTCCCTGACACTCACGGGCCTGGAGAAGACCCAGTCACAGCTGCCATGTTGAGAACTCCTCGGGCACTTATCTGGCTCCTCCCGGAGGCTTTGGTGCTCCAGAGCAAAGGTCTCCAGCCTGATCTCCTCTTGGACAGGAGAGTCCAGCCTCCAGCCAGCCACGTGCAGCAGTTCAGGCTGAGCCCTCCACGTGTGCCTCTAGGGGCATGTGCATGGCTGAAGCTGTCTGCCTTCATTCATCAGTCACAAAACGTTCGCTGAGCCTTCTCCACCAAGCTGAGCGCTGTACCAGGCCCAGAGGCCAAGACGGCATCCTACAAAAGAATAAAGCGTGGGAGTTGGGGGGAGCTGGGGCGGGGGGGGGGGCACAGGTAACAGACGGCTCTCAGGAAAGGCAGCTTGATACACAGAGGAGTGCCACTCAGGCACTGTTAATCCCATGTCTGCCTTAGAACCGCAAAGTATTCGGATTTTTCCATAAATGTCTAGAACTTTTCATTTCTCTCACTGGTAAAGTAAAACATGGGCTCTGCAGCCTGGCAGGCCCAAGCATTTTCCTCGAGCCTGGTACTCACTAGAGAGGGGAGTTTCTCATGCAGCAGCAGGGGCCTACCATGACATTTGCCTGTATAGATCTTGAGATAACTAGATAATAAATGGCAGGAGGCAGGCTGACGGGGATGGCATCCCCAGGGCTTCCTAGCTGGTCACCTTGGTTGAAACAGTGAGCTCCAGGTTAAGACAGAGATTGTGTCTCAAGAAGTAAAGTTTAGAGCAGCCAAAGAACACACCTGACATTGACCTAGAATCTCCATATGAATGACCCCACACATGCATGCAACCCCTCTACACACACACACACACACACACACACACACACACACACACAC
>NW_026596088.1:9800947-9812035 GCF_907164565.1 Psammomys obesus | reverse complement strand
AAAAAAAAAAAAAAAAATATATATATATATATATATATATATATATATATATATATATATATATTTCCCAGTAGGAAAAAGCTTCTCCTTTCCTGGTACTGAAAAAGAAGCTGCAAGCCCAGTGCTTCTCATCCCTCCCTGCACGATGCTGTTGCTGGCATGTAGCTTCCACCTTTCTCCGAAGGATTGGGGGGCAGCCTGCACACCCCACTTTATCAGTGAAGCACTGCTGATCAGAAGAGTTACCTGTCTCCCGAAGCTCTGCAAACCCATTGCCATGCACCTCCCACGCGATGTTAAGCTCGGGGCCTCTGACCCAAGCCCATCTGCATGCAACCTCGTTTCCACTTCTCTTCACTCCAAAGAACCAAGCAAGCCAGAGAAAATGACACTCTCCCACGCCAAAAAAGCACTCTGAGAATACAAACAGAACCAAAGGAGGGCCTTGTTGGTGGAGTCCACCCTGTGCCAGAGGCTCTTTCCCATCCTTGTTGCTTGTGATCAGGGGCAGATGCTGGGGAGAAACGTTCCAGCAGTGGGTGAGTTGGGGTCTGCTCTGACCTGATCGTGTTGCTAGGAGCCCGGGCAGCCTTGGGCTGGAAGCCCTCAGGGCTCGACTGACTGATTAAATTTAACTTGCTTGATTCTGACCATTGTGGGCCAATGACTAAATAGAAATGATCGAATCATACTTTCATTTGCTGAGTTTTGCTACAGGCTTGGCCCTGGACATAAACACACATGAGAGGGATCCGAGACTTCTATACCCATGTCTGTATCTCTATGTATATATGTACAGATACATCATATAACATCACCTAAAGCCTCAAGCGCAGCCAGGCCAGAGGCCACACTCCAAAATCTTTGCATGTGAGTTTATAGAACTCTTCGGTTAAATGCACATACTGTTCTTGCAGGGGACCTGAGGTTGGTTCCCAGGACCCATGTTGGTAGCTCACAGCCTTAAAACTCCAGCGCCAAGGGATCCAACACCCTTTTCTGGTTTTCATAGGCACTGCACTCGCATTTGCAAATCCACACACAGACACTCACATACACACGCAATTAAAATCTTAAAACTCTTTATAACCTTAGCATCTTTGTTCCATTTCCAGGTTAAAATTCTGCAGGGCACCACAATCACAAACATATGCAATATATGGATGTGTGTGTATGTATATGTGTATATATGTGTGTGTGTCTATCTACACACACACACACACACATATATAAAATCAATAGCCCCTCCCTTTCAGGAACCCTTTCCAATATTGAAGTTGCATGAAGTCAGGTAGCACTGCCCTCTGCAACACAGTCACTCCTCCCCACGCATGCGCTCATCATGAGTGTCTATGTTCCTTATAGCAAAGGCAGAGATCTTGCTCATGGTTTCCAACCTTCTCCCACAGACCGTAGACCAACTCAGTAGGTTATTTATAACACTCAGTGCAGTAGAGGTAATGAAGTTTAGAGCCCAACAGCGGGGAAATGTCTGTACATGCTCAGCAGTTGTATTTTGCGTGTACACGCATGGGTGCAGGTCCATGTATCATATATGTACGGGCAAGGGGACCACTGCAGGTGTCATTCTCTGGGCACTGTCTGTCTTGGGATTTCTGTTGTTTATTTGTTGGTCTTTTGCAGTTTCTTCTTTATTTTTGGAACAGCATCTCTCATTTACATTGGAGCTCACCAAGTAGACTGGCCAGCCGTACAGCTTTAGGCATTCTCCTTTCTCCAGCTCCCTAGCTCATGAGATTACAAGTGTGCACGCCCTGGGGACTGAACCCAAGACCTTATGTGTACAAGGCAAGCACTTTACCCTCTGAGCTATCTCCGCAGCCTGCACATTGCATTTAAAAGGAACATTTTCAGTTGGTCGTTGGTTGGCTCCGCAAATGCGGATCCCACAGATACAGAAGTTTCTTTTCTTATACACACACCTGTGAAAACGTTTGCTTTACAAGTGAGCCACAGTAAAACAACTAATAGCTGAATAAGGTGATCACAGTAATGCACTATAAAGGAAGTTATGTAAAACTCCCAAGTTGTTTCCTTCTGGCTTGTTTTCCACTTGATTCATTTGAACAGAGGGTCACATAACTGAAGCCGACAGTGTCGTGGAGGACAAACTGCCCCTTGTGCATTTCTTCCTTTCACCATCCTTGAAGCCCAAGGATTATGCATAGCCTATAGGATACTGAGTCATCCTGAGTTGTTCTAAGAGGCTTAGCGTGGTCCAGCCTGTTACCAAGGGAGCTGCTAGGCTCCTCTCCTCCATCTTCACCCCTGCCCTGCCAACACATGCTTGATATTCGCACCCATCCCTGCGGCTTCTAACATTCATCCTGAGTCCGCTTCTCTGGCTGCCTCTAATCACTCTGATTTTCCCATTTATTTTCTATTTTATGCCACAGGAATCTGATTACATTGTTAAATTCGTGCCTCTTTCTTAGGAGCTGGACAGAGGGTGAGTTTTAGCCTTTCAGAGTCCCCTGTCTGAAGAGACCCCACATGACTCTGGCTACACAACGTTATCTGTTCAACAGATGGAAGTCAGCTGGCATGCTTCTGGGAACAGATTCCCCACACACACACACAAAGTGGGGACAGTTTGATGGAGCAGAGTGACAATGTTAGGGCTCCTAGAGCACAGACTCAATCCTCAACTCAGCTTCCCTCCTTCCTTTTCTTCCCTCTTCCCTCCCTCCCTTATTTACTTCCACTTCCTCCCTGCACCCCCTCCATCTTTCTGTGCCCTGGTGGGAACCTAGTGCCTTGAGTGTGGTAGGCTGGCACTCCACCATTGAACTACATACCTAACTCTGGATTTTTGAGACACAACCCTTACTGTGTGCTCCTCAAACTGGTGGCTCTCCTGCTTCAGCCTCCTTAGCAGCAGGACCACAAGTGGGTACCACCACACACAGCAGCTTAACTACTTCTTAACATGGACCGCCCTGAGTCACAGCCTCCTTGTGCACTGAGAGCAACTGTCTGATCCGAAAATGTTTTCTTACGATGCGATAGCCATTTCACTGACGTGATCGAATTTCCAAACACTCCTTTCCCTACTTCAGAGCTAATATGTCCTGCTAACGCCATAAAGAGAAGTTACAAAAGTTGTTGCTTTTTGTTGTTGTTGTTATTGTTGTGGTGGTGGTTGTTTTATCAGCATCTATGCCCAAGTCCCTTTAAAGGACAGTGCAGGGTCACTGTACCAGGCCTGGTCACTGCCTGACACTGCTCTTTGGCGCAGGACAAGTGGACACAGCAGGATGGCTTTGGACTTGGCTATTCAGCTTCTACTTCCACCTCTGCCTTCACTGTGTGACCTGGGAAACATGCCAAACCCTCTAAGCCTCAAACAGTGCTAATGCGTTCTTAACCAAGACCAAATAACAAAGGGCCCGAAGCCTCCATGAGAGTGCTAGTGTGTGGCAGACTCCTAGGAAATGTAAACTGCTCTGAGCCAACACAGCACCCACTCTTCCTCAGAATTCATTTGTTCATTCATTCACTCATTCAGCAACTCTGGCAAGGGATCCTGTGACTAAAACCAAAATGAGTGGTCAATGAATAATTGGCGTTTGGTGTGTTAGACTGTAAGATGGGTAGTTGAATGGCCTCCTGAGTTTGGATGGATGGATGGGTGGATGAAGTAGGTGTGTGGGAGGGAGGGAGTAGATAGATGGAGTGAATTTCTGGGTAGATGGGTAGATAGAATGGGTGTGGGTGTGTGCACACATATGTGCTTGTTCATGCATGTATACATGATATTGTGCTATGAAATAAGTAGGTAGATGAATAGTTAGATGGATGAGTGGGTAGGTAGATGAGTGAAATTGGTGGGTAGATGGAAAGATAAATGGATGGATGGGTGGGTGGGTGAGTGGGTGGGTGGATGGATGGAGTTGGTAGACAAATGGATGAGTGGATATATGTAGCTTTATTTGTCATCTAGAATCAATCCCTCATCAAATACAGAAAGTCTTTCACAGCCCCTATGAAAGCCTCTAGGTCCCTGCCTTCTTACCAGCAATAATTTACAAGGTATTTCATTAACACCATTGTCATCTTTTCTCTCCAAGGTCTCAGTGTGGTTGTGTAGTCTAAGTTAGTGGTTAAGGGCATGGTCTTTAAGACCTAGGTTTGCGTCTCAGCTTAACTAATTAAAGCTGCATGACCTTGAACAAATCCCTTGGCCTCTCTAAGCCATGGGTTTTTATCCGAAGAATGGAGGTAAGAGCAACCTTGCTAGGTTGTCAGAAGGATTAATGAAATAATGAGATCAAAGCCAGACCAGAGCTCCAAACAGGTATTGTTATTGGACAGAGCCAACATGTACCTCTTGAAGCTTTTGTTCTTCACAAAGCACCTGCTGTGTGTTGGATTTTACCTGAGCATTATGTATCTGATGGTAAATAAGATGGATAAAGTCCCTCATCTCCTGCACCTTATGCTCTAGCAGAATGCTCAGATAATAAACAAGCAGACACATAAACAACTTCAGATGGTGTTAAATGATGTGCAGAAAATTGGAACAGGTGAAGTGAGAGACGGAGAGTAAAGATAATCTTTTATGGGACTTGCGCTGGTGACAAGAAGGTGTAGCCATGTTAAGCTCAAGGAAGAGGATGTCCAGGGATCAGGAATCACTGTCAAAATGCCCCAAGATAAAGGAGTTTGTGCAGGTGAAAAGCAAGAATTCCAGGGGCGAGCTAGACATGTGAGCACTCAGAGCAGAGGTCAAAGGAGCAGCTGTGTCGAGCCAAAAGCTTAACTGTGTGATCTAAACATTACTCTTGTTGGTGTGTAGGTTTTGTTTGATTGATTTTGTCATTCATAAAGAGAGGAATGATTTAAAACATAAGTTTGACTACATAGCCTAGACTGGCCTAGAATTCTGCCTCAGTGTCCTAAATACTGGGATTACAGTTTTGTGTCACCGTTCTGGTCTGGGAATAAAGTTAGACTGCAAGAGATCAGTCTAGGGAAAGCCAGACAGCACTGAGTCAGACCAGTGATGCTCAGAACTGGGAGGCTCTTACTCACTGGTCTTGGCACTGAAGATGGGGATTCTCTAAGGCTGATTTGGGCATAAAAGCTGCCTAGAACCATTTATCCACATGGATTGGGTGTCAGATCTCCAGCCTGGCTGATTCTGGAGCTCAACTGGGTCATTAGGGCTTAGGGACTAGCCGCACCTCAGAAGAGCTTCCCTCTGTATGGGTTTCCTTTCGGCAACTTCTCTCCATGTGAGAATGGAAAGGCTCTTAACATCTTCCAGTTTGAAGTGCAGCAAGGGCTTCTTTATCTAATAGCTCCAACAAGACTAAGGCGTTGTCCCCTTGGCAAACTCATTGTTTGACCCAACCATCCATCTGAACAGTGTTGTACCAAGGGAGTACCAAGCTGTGGACAGCCAGTCCTAACTACAGCCACCTCTGGATTGATAAATCAAGATCATGCTTCCACATCTGCAGACCGAGCATGGACAGGAGAAGGAGGCACAGAAAGTGTCAGACAATGGGCTGAGGCTCTAGCTCAGTTGGTAAAGTGCTTGTAGCACAAGCACGGAGAGCCAAAGACAGATCCTCAGCACCTGTGTAACAAAGCAAGTCCTGCAGTTCCTGTTCCAAGGAGGCAGAGACAAGGGGATCACTATTGCTGTAGTGAAGCATCATGACCAAAGCGACTTAGGGAGGAAAGGGTTCAATTGGTTTATACTTCCATGTTACTGTTAATCACTGAAGGAAATGAGTACCTGGAGGCAGGAGCTGATGCAGAGGTCGTGGAGGGTGCTGCTTACTGGCTTGCTAATAGTAGCTTGCTCATTCTTCTTTCTTATAAAACCCCAAGACCACCAGCCCAGGAATGGCGGCACCCATAATGGGTTGGGCCCTCCTGCTGAGGTTCCCTCTTCTCAGATGACTTTAGCTTGTGTCAATTTGACATGAAACTAGTCAGCACATAGTTGAATGTATGTATCAGCCTTCTCAAACTCCCGTGGTAGGACAGGAGTGCCATAAGCACCACAGGGGCTCCTGCCGCCTTCTATCTGGACAGCATTAAGGGTCTAGGACTTGCTGAGTTCAGCTGAATCAGGCTCTAGGATTCCATATGGATGCTGTGCTCCTGTCCCCAGGGCAAGTTTAGGGGACAGTCCCTGCTTCCTGAAGGGCAGGCCATTCTCAAGCTCATCTCCATGATCTTCCGGTTTCCCCCCAGGCAAAGCCAACAAGAATGTCCAGTGGGATGAGGATGCCGTGGAGTACATGCCTGCCAACCCAGTCAGAATCGCCTTTGTCCTGGTGGTCCATGGCCGCGCCTCTCGACAGCTACAGCGCATGTTTAAGGCCATCTACCACAAAGACCACTTCTACTATATCCACGTGGATAAGGTAAGGAGCCATGCTGCTACTGTGCTGGGCTTTCTCAGCCATCTTTCTATCTGTCTCCAATCCTTCCTCCCACCTCACAAGTCCAAACTGATGTCTAGAGATGGAAAAGCAGCATGTGGTTCCTGAGTAAGGTGTATGTGGGATTGTGTGAGAGTGTGTGCGGGTTTCAGAATGTTTAGCTGTGGCACTCAACTTTTGCTGTAAATATTATTCCTCTGGTTGTTTGTCTTTTTATTCTTCCTTGACACATGATAATTACACATATTTATGGGGTACAATTTGATATGTTGATGTATGTATACATCCTGAGCCAGTTGGTCTAAGAAATTAGCATATCTATAATACTTCTCTTTGTGTGTGTGTGTGTGTGTGTGTGTGTGTGTGTGTGTGTGTGATCAGATCCTCCCAGATCCTCCCATGGGCCTTCTTTAACATGTTACTGCTAGTGTTTATCTTCCTCCTACATCATATAACACATACAAGCAATTCTTCTCAAAACCTACTTGTACTGTGTTTTTTACCTCTCTTCCTATCTCTGTCTAGTGCCCCCTGCCTGCCCTCACAGATCTGTGAAGCTAGCTATCCCAGGAATGGGTTCACTTTTTCTGAAAAAGTGCAGGTAGTTGAAGTATCCTTTTAGACCACATGCGAATCAGTGATTCCCTTGCCTGATTGCAACCCCAGGAAACTGTTAATTAATGGGTGTGGCTGTTTGGCACTAAAATCTTATCACCAAAACCTACACTTGGCTTGATGACCTCAGAGCCATCTTTTCTTAGATGTTTCAGTTAATCTGTTGTCTAGAACCCTAGAACACATAAGGTGGAAATGGGAAGGTTGCTCTGAAGTTAAGTCCAGTGCCAGCTGACACTTTCTTCTCAGAAAACCACAGGCTGAGGTTGTAAGTCATCAATAGGACACTCACCTACCAAGTACAAGGCTCAGCTATAGCTTTAACACTAATAAACCTAAAGAGACACAAGGGCTATTTTCGTTTCCAAGATGCGTTTCTAGTCAGCCTGTAAAACAGTAAGGGAAGAGAAATGGTCCTGAAGGGTACAACACAGACACTCTACCTCCTGCCTCCGAAGACTCACCAAATTTAGATAGGCCCATGTTTTTGAGCTTGGTACATACAGCAGCCATCTACCATCAGTCATGCAGTGCCCTAGGCCCCACCATCTCAAGCCCCCTGGCTGGCTAGCTCAGCACTGGGCTTGGGAATCTGAACTTCAGTAGCCAATGGTTTAATACTGATGTGGAAAGACACTCCAGTCTGGCAGCCGCAGCAGCCAGTTCCACGGTGATCAGCCATACCAGCCCCAAGGGAGTAAGGTAGTGGGATGTAGGGACTGATGGCTTCTGTGTTCTTGACTGGGCCCCCTTCTCACCTTTTCTCTCCTGGCAAAAGCGTTCCAACTACCTGCACCGGCAAGTGCTCCAGTTCTCCAGCCAGTACGACAATGTCCGTGTCACCTCCTGGAGGATGGCCACCATCTGGGGCGGCGCCAGCCTCCTGTCCACCTACCTGCAGAGCATGCGGGATCTCTTGGAGATGACTGACTGGCCCTGGGACTTCTTCATCAACCTCAGTGCTGCTGACTACCCCATCAGGTGAGGCCAATCAAGAGCGCCAAGGCAGCCAGGGTGCAGGGCTCTGCTTCCCTTCACCCTTCATATAACAAGAGTGAGGACTCAGGGACTCACAGGCAATCAGCTTCCTGCCCGGCAAGGCACCCTGCCTCATGAGATGAGCTGTGTTTTCTCTATGAGATCAGCCAGCATTGCATTCAGAAAGCAGAAGTGGGAGAGCATTGTGTCCTTAATGAAAAAGGCCAGGGGAAGCCTTATGAATAACAATAGGAGAAGATGAACTAAATGGCACTGCACCTTCTGAAGTGTTCCCAGGCAGAGAAGAGCTGGGCCAGCCCTGAGGTGGGAATGTACCTGGTGTGGGCAAGAGGAAGTTGGGCTCCGTAGTGCTGTAACAGATAGAGAGAGGCAGAGTAACAAGACACAAGGTCAGAGAGTAGTTCTAGATTACGTCCGGGAACTTTTACTCCAAGCCAGGTGTGTGTTTTGAACAGAGGAAGGACAGGTCTGACTTTGATGTTGACCTCACAGCAACTTAGATGCCAATAGTTGATGTGCATCCGACTAGGCTAGTAAAATGGAGGTTGCTTACAGCAGCCCAAGCAAGGTCACCCAGTGGAAGTGAGAAAGTCCCTGGAATTTTTACTCTAGAGCAAGATGTGTAGGCAAGCAAGGGTGGTGGAGCACTGAAGAACATGGAAGAACATTTGGGAACAGGGCTTGTGAGCCACCCACTATTGACATTTGGGCCTGGCTAATTCTTTGCTATGGGGCTAACCCTTGCACTGTCAACAGTTTACCGGTGTCTTTGGTCTTTACTCACAAGTTTCTGATAGCATGCTCTGCCCATTTATGACCTTCTCATACAATGTCTGAGGATACTGTCAAATGTCCCGTGGGGTCAGATCACCTGCAGTTGGGAGCCATTGTGTGTTTATACAAGAAAATTTTCTTTATAAGAGAAAGTATAATAGGCAAAGTTAGTAATAAAAAATGAATATTTGCATCTGAGAAGTCTAAAAATGGATGGAGTTTAGGGAGCAACAGCCTGAGGAAAGGTGACTCAAGGAAGACAAAAATAGGGCAAGGGTTAGTCAGAACATTCCCTGTCTGTCTTCCAATAAAGGACTGAATTCAGAAATTTCTCCAAAATGCTGTGTATAGCAGCTACTATGGAAGGGCATTCCTTGAGCTTTTGTAGGGAACTCAGCAGTTAGGTGACGAAATCGAGGTCCACAGTCATACAGTGAACACATGACAAAGCAAGGATTAGAACCAGTTCTGTCCATTTCTAAAGTAGAGGTTCTTCCTGCTTAAAACGTACCTCTTGGGAAAATCAGGAGACTGGACTATCTGCAAGCTGCCTAGAAAAACCCAGAAGGAAGCATGCCAGGTAGGCATACCCACAGCTGCCCCCCGCCCTAGAAACGTTGCTTTGCATTGATTGCAGACCCAGCATGGCCACTTATTCAGAAGGGTCAGTGTCCAACAGGATATAGGCTCAGACTCTCACCAGACTGCTCAGCATGGAAATGTCTGAGATCAGTTCTCAAAGCAGCAGCAGACTTACAAGAACATAAACCCATCCACGTGACACCAGGGGGTAACCACAGACTGTAGCCGAGCACCTGGCACTTGGGAGACATTCAGAGCACATCAACCGTTGGCATCTAAGTTGCAACCGAGGCTGCAGTTTTTTACATTTGCAAGGGTCCTGGCTGTCTTTCTCAGACCATGTGCGCAGGAAGTGTGTTCTTTGTGGTTCCCCTGGCTTTACACTTAGTGTTTGTCTCTGTGCCTGGCTTGCTCCCCCTCTCACTCCTAGGTCGCTGCCAGGGTGCACACCCACCCCCTCATCTCTTATGCGCTCTCTGTCCTGCCAGCCTCATGGCCAGAGGCACCTCCTGCCCCGGGCTCTGCTGTTTTCTCTTGCTGTTGTTTCTATGAAGTCTCCCCACACAAAAACATATGGATTTTGCAGATGAATGGTTTCATCCTGGGCAACTCTGATAGGTTTCACTTCCCATCTGCTGTTCCATCTGTAGCTTCCAAAATGACTCCTTCCATCCCAGAAAGAGTAAGAAAGTTAAGAGTGTTCCCGGACATGGGGTAGGAGGGAGGAGAGTGCCCATTCCAGACATTTCCAGGAGGCTTTGAGGACTTAGGGAGTATTTGGGGACAGAAGCAGCCCGAGGTAGCCACTCTGAGCCCCTCCCCCACCATTGCTGGAAGTACAGACTCTCTTTTTAGGTAACAAATACTCACAGGCCTACTGGGTCTTAGACATGTTAGCTCCTGGACACAGGTAGCATGTGATTTGCTGCATACTACTTCAGTTGTGTATATGTCAATTCTCCACCTTAAAATGAGGCTGAAAGCAGTGCTTCTTGCAAGGGCCTGTTGGGAGACAAAAATGAAAAATGCCACAAGTCATTAGACAGAGCCTGATGCATAGCAAGTGCTGGGTAAATATGCAGGCCGGTCACAGGCAGGACTTCACACTCCCCCTCCCTTCAAAATATTTCCCCTTTCCCTCTGAGGGAGTGAAAAGCCAAGTGATTGTTTCTTGACTCTCATCCCTTCCCAAGGTGTGAAAAGCAGAGTGAATCTGTGAACAGTGTCTCAAGAGGAAACAAGACCCAATTTGTATGTAAAGGAGATGCCTGTGTGGGTAATGGACAGACTTAAGTGGGCTCAAAGACTTCATGCCTTCCTGTCCACCCTGCTCGTGATGGGGTCCTGCCCTGCGTAGGCTCCAGTTGAGGCTAGTTAAATGCCCCGCCACATGGCTGCCTATGAATACTTCCAAGTTCTAGTTCTCATCAAAAGGCATGCTAACTGTGCTTTTCCTCTCCTGCTCACCAAGGAAGTAAACCATACCCCCTGTGCTTTTGTCTGGCCACATGTATATAGAGATGAAGCCATGAACATTTCTCCCTGTGTTTGCTTTAGGCTTGCACAGAGACATCCATCATTAGGACCTTTGCTTTAGCAAAAAGGAGAGGGTTAAACATGTCCACAGTCCCTTCTCAGGGTTCATTTGCTGTGTGTGTGTGTGTGTGTGTGTGTGTGTGTGTGTGTGTGTGTGTGT
>NW_026596088.1:9776748-9800937 GCF_907164565.1 Psammomys obesus | reverse complement strand
TGTGTGTGTGTGTGTGTGTGTGTGTGTGTGTGTGTGTGTGTGTGTGTAGCAGAAGCTGTTGCCCAGGAGAAACAGTGTTGACGTATTTCAAGCTAAAGCCAGGATGTGCCTTTTCTGCCTCTTAGGGAAAGAAGCCATAAACACATAACACATAGGACCCACTATGTAGACATATAAGTTATGTTAACCCAGACCCTAACTTGAGTCTTTAAAAAGTACCAGTGTTGGGAACTTAAAGTTGAGTAAGTTAGAAATTACAGGTAGACGAGACAGGAAAAGGGTGGTCAGGCCTCTCTAGGGTCTTCCCAAACCAGTGTTTGTATGAGACCTAACATGGAAGCATTTCCTGCACACCCAGGATGTTCCAGAACCTCTGTTGAAGACTTTAAAGCATACTGTGGTTCTCATCCTATAAAAGACAGATCTATACGAAGCCAGTGGCTTCACAGGCTTACTGTGATTCAAAACATTGTCAAAACACAGCAGCTTCACTGTGAGTCAAGGACAGTGGTTTAACAGGCCTACTGTGAGTCAGAGTTTTAATAAGACTTGGAGCAGAGCTGAGGTGCCCGAAGATTAGATATCAGTGCTCAGTCACTCCCATACCATCAACCCATTCATCAGCTCATTGGCTTTACGTGGGTGAAAGAATCCTGTGACTGACCCAAGAAGTAGCCACAGGACATGGGTGCTTTGCAGGTGCTGACCTCCCAATGATGCTTTGGGCAAGGTGTGTTTTGGGTGAAAGTCTTGCTTGCTCCTGGCTCTCTGCTGAACAAGAAAGCTGTGTCTAGCAGTTCTAATTGCCTGGGGCAGAGTCAGAGTTATAAATGGAAATTGGAGACTTGGTTTTGAAGTCTAAGCTTTCTTTATCTCTTTCCTCATTATCTTACTATACAACCCCTTGCGATGGCAGATCAGGGGTGTATTGGGGATGGAAGAGTTCAAGTCAGCCTGGTGAGGCCAGCAGAGAGAACCCTTTATGCCCATTGTTGAATTCAGCAGATGGGGCTCCTTTTTAACCCAGTGGCATCTCAGATCTACTGTCAGTCAGAGCCTTGACAAGTCCCAGTGAAGGTCTATGTGAGTGATCCACTCACAAAGACTAAGTCCCATAGGTCAAATAGAGTAGGACCGAGCTTTGAGTTCACCTATTGATCTGTTGATGCTTTGCTGCCCACACAAGGAAGCTTTAAGGAAAGAAATCCTATGTCCATCTTGAGAGATTGTGTTGGTGGCTATGGGAGAAGAGATAGAAGGGCTCACATGGAGGTGGGGAGGCCATGGAGAAGACCATAGCTTCTGCTGCTCCAAGAACCATGTCTACAGAACTGCTCTCAGCCTCCAGGCAGAAGCAGGCTTCAAAAAGCCATAGGAGCTTCCAGAAGCCGTGCAGCCATTTAGCCTTACAGTCACACACAGCCAGGCAGCCACCTTCTGCTTGGGGAACAAGAGCCCCGCACCTGAACAGACAGTGGTTTTCAGGGGACACAGAGCATTTCAGTGGGAGATGGAGCAAGGAACAGAAAGCTTGTCTCAGAAATTTCTTAACAGAAATTCTTGTCTCAGCAGCCTGAGACAAGAATTTGGTAGATCAGGTCAGAAAGGCTGCTTGTGAGCCAGAGCGATCACAGCCTACAGATTTTAGGAGAACAGACGTTGCAAAAAAGTGTCTCCTCTTTGTATCCTCATCTGTTTTATAATTGTGGTAAAACATGTGTAACTTGGAACTTATTATCTCTGCCATTTTTAAGGATGTAGATACTGAGTGTGTCGACACTGGGCAATCATCATGCCCATCAGACCCCAAGGACTGTCTTGACCTTGTAAAACAACTTCTTCCCCCTCTGGTCCTTGGCAACCACAATTGATCCATCTCTATGAGTTCGTTAACTCTGTGGACCTTGTGTAAGTGGAATCATGCAGTGCTTGATTTGTAATTGTCCTATTTCACTTGCCGAAATGTCCTTGAGGTTCAGACATGGGAGCATGTATCAGAGCAGCCTTTCTTTAAAAAGCTGAGTAATGTATGTCCACATGGAATGATTATAATGTTTGACTGTTTCTGAGTAAAACAGTCATCAGCATGGATGTAGAGATGACTCCTATTTCTTACCTAAGTTTGTCTCTGTTTCTTACCTGAGTTTGGATATTGCTAAATTTTAATACAGTCCTGGTGTTTTTGAGTAGCAGCCATGATGTTGTCCATAATGGCTGTGCCATTTTACGTTCCCACAGCCATGTATGAGAGTTCTGGTTTCCTCACATCTTCTTCAATACTGTTTTATTGATTTGTGTAAAGGAACTATCCTAAGGAGCTTAAATAGTCTCTTGTCCTTTTCAACCACTTAAACCCTTGAAACAAAAGCCCAAGAACCCTTGAGCAGCTGATAAACCTGTTTGTAGACCAGATAGGGAGCTGTCTCCCAATAGTAGCTTGCAAAACATACTTTTATTATCATCCTAATGGAAACATGGTTGGTGATGGTAGTGGTGGTGGTGATGGTAGTAGTGTGTGTGTGTGTGTGTGTGTGTGTGTGTGTGTGTGTGTGTGTATGTGTGTGTATAGATGCCTGTGTGCCATGGCATACATATGGTGATCAGAGGCCAACCTCTTGTCTGTCCTCAGCCTCCATTTTGTTCGGTACAGGGGTCTCTTTTTCACCGTTGCATATACCAGGCAACCTGGCTCATGAACTTGCAGGGATTCTCCTGCCTCCCCCTCTTATCTTACCATAGGAGTACTGGGATTACTGACATTTGTTATTGTGTCGGGCTTTTATGTGAGTTCTAAAGGTTCAAATTCAGCAACTTGTACATGTATGTTCCCAGTCCTCAAATGATCCTTCTGGAATATCACCTCAGTCCACATCAGTCTAACTTCACATTTCTCCATCTTTATGAGTGGGATTTTTGTTCTCCTAATCACAGGCAGGTGGAAACTTGTGCGCCATTCATGATGCTACTATGCCCAGCCCCCACCCACATCGTCTTTAGTAACCCTCACAGCACTCTCAGGTACATCCCCACCTCTAATACCTTCCATTCAGGTCAGACCCTCATCAACTCAGCCCCAGAGGCCCACCTGGGGATATCAACATAAACCAAGCCCTGAGAGATAAGAACTTATGGCAAGCCTTTAGCAGGTACCTCTCCAGGCCAAGACCCTGGAGGGTACATCAGGGAACCATTTCTCCTTCAGTTGAGTTTGACCATCACGGTGAGGTCCTCAGTAAGGGAAATCTGGGTTCCGAGTGATTCTCAGAAATTCAGGGCTCTGCTTTGGGGCAATTGATTACAAACTCTCTGTGTATAAGAATCTCTGCACATTTAAATCTCCACATATGGTTGTAATACAAGGCAGAGGGCCGAAAGCCACTGTCCGGGGGTAGGGGAAGAGACATTCATCACAGAATCACAGAAACACATAGCAAAATAACTGCTGTGATGGAAAGTACCGATGCTGGGGAGATGGCTCAGTCAGTAAAACACTTGCCAGGCAAGCATGAGGACCTCAGGTTAAGCCCCAGAACCCGTGTAAATGATGGTGAGTGCTTTATAGCCTCAGTGCTAAGGAGGTAGAGACAGGTAGATGCTGGACTCACTGGATAGCCGGTCTAGCCCAACTGGTGAGTTGCAGGCAAATAAGAGACCCCCATCTCAAAACACAAGGCGAACAACTCCTGAGGTACACAGCTGAAACTGCACAGATGTGTAGACACACACACACACACACAACAACAACAACAACAACAACAACAAACCACATGAGCTGCAATGCTTCACAGAAAGTTGTATTTTAGGGTCCCAGCTTGGGTGACTGAGTGTGACCTGTGCTGTTTCAGCATCTCAACCACTCTTGTCTTTGAGTGATCAGAGATGCACACCCTCTTTCCTGAGACCCTGAAGCCCCCGGGGACAAAAACATCTAATAAAATCTCCACCCAGATGATATGTGATCTGAAAGGGTGCACCTGCTCAGGCGGCTGCTGATGCAGGGACTGAGAGAGTGAGCCCTGCTGGTAATTATGCTGTTATCGGTCTTGTTTGCATCTGGTAGCAAAATAAACATATCTCTAGCCCTGTTATTTTTCCAGCCGACAGCCCACACCCCAGCCTTTGCAGAAATGCAGTTTGTTTTCCTCCTGCCTGACGCTCAAGCTGTATTTTAAATCAGACAGCTCTTGGGCCTTCTTGAAACTATGGAGGACCCCCATTATCCTCTAGACAAAAGGGGAGCAGCTGGAGCAACTGGAATTCTCAGACTTCTCTGGAGAGTCGGATGAAAAACACTCAGGTTCCTCAGGAAGCCACGAGTGGTCGCTTGGTTTTAAGACATCATCTTAGTCCATGTAAATAAGGATGGGGCTTTCTGGAAGGATGAAGAGAAGTGCATGGCGTCAGTGGGAACGTTGTAGAAGAAAAGGCAGGAAATGGATGGGAGTTTGCCTGAGGAGTGTTGCCAGCCTTCTGCAGTTTCCCCCGACTCACCAGTTCTTGTAGTCTCAGGAGGTGCTGTGCAGGCTCCTGGGAGAGGATTGTTGGTACTTTCCATGTCATTTCTTCTTTAAAAAATTCCAGAGAACCTGGGAGGAATGTTTTGATGGTTCTTTCTTGAGTGGCGTTGAGTCCACTCTCTGGCCTACAACATAGCACGGTTGGTTCCTTCATCCAAATGGTGCTCCTTGGGAGCCCGTTGGAATCCAGGCAGCGTGCTAGCCAAGCATCCTCAAATAATACTTTTTGGGGTGGTGGAAATGCACCCTAACATACCATCCAATGCTATGGACCACATGAGGCCACACAAAATCTGAAATGTGCCTCATGGGGCAAAGCAACTAACTTCTTTTAACTTAAAGGTTAACAATGACCTCAGAATCTGTTTGTTTCATGGAGCAAAACTCCACTAGACAGTACTAATTATCTGCTTTTATAATCCCCAAAGAAGGGTGAACCGATGTCACACAGTTAAAAAAAACAAATGTGCTACCATCTTCTGTTGACAATCTCATCAGATCTCAGCTCGGTGGTAAGATGAATTTTTTTTTTAATTTTTAAAGTTATTTCATCTTGATTTCTCCCACCATGGACCTTAAGAGTCCCCATCATTTTGGCATTATTTCTCTATGTGCTTGTAGATTGGATATTCCTGGAAGAACAAAGCATTCTTTTTCTGGCCTTTCCACTGTGGCCATGGGCAAAAATGGTGTGTATACAAGGATGCTAAAAATGCATGCTTATACCAAGGGTGGTCCACAGGCAAATGGCATTGTACTTTTCTTGCCTGTTCCTGATACCTGTGAACAGGTGGAAGTTCAGTTCAAGGGCAACCTGTATAGATAGCATCTCTTAAAATGTCACAGGGAACAGGGATTTGTGTTTGCTGCTTTTTATGTGGATGATGGAAGAGATCTGGATGAGTACAGGGCCCCCTGGGCAGAGTTGCAATAAAACCGTTAGATGAATAAGTGTAAAGTGTGGGTTTTTACATCTTTATTATATGCCTCCCCTCCCTTGCTGCCGTTCTGAGTCAAGGCTCTGTGTGATAAAGACCATCAAGTCCCTAAAGGTGGATGCCCAGCAGAATCCCTTGAGATCCGTGTTCTCGCGTAGACAGCCGTAGTTGATAACATTTTTGGGTGCTTATTTGGCATGACATGCCAGGCCAAGTGTTGCCATGTGTGATCCACAGATACTCTTGAAACAGCCTTATGTGGTGGATGCCACCCCCGTATCTCTTTGTACAGATGAACAAACTAAAGCTGTGAAGTGAGCAAATTTTTCAGGGTCTCAAAACTTGGGCATTCAGATCCATGCTGCTTCCATCACTGGGGGAAAGAAGGACCCAAGTTCTTCCCCAGCAGCTCCTGTCACTCTTTTTTTAATATCATCACCATCATCATCATCGTGTGTGTGTGTGTGTGTGTGTGTGTGTGTGTGTGTGTGTGTGTGTGTGATAAGGAGGTTAGGGAACAACTCCAGAATTCTGTTCCCTTTCCAGCTTGGGTTTGCTGGCAAACACCTTCACCAGCTGAACCATCTCGCTGGTCCCAGGCCCTGTCACCTTTACTCCATAGTCTGAACTGAAGCCCTGTGGCCATTCTTCCCTATCTAAGTCCCTGTTGGGTGAGAGTTTAGGAGAGAGTGACACACAGCCGAGTCCAAGCATCAACCATATAACCCTTTCTTCCATATCCTTACTGAACCCCATGTGGTTACACTCAAAGGGCACCAAGATTCACTGGGTCCCATTGACTTGTATAAGGCCAGCAGCCAAGCAGGGATTCCAGTACAAGCTCAGTGCTTTGCATAGCTGTCCTGGGCTGCCACTGTGTCACCTAAGCATCTGACACAGGGGCGGGGTGGGGAGTGTCAGTCACTCAGAACACCAATCCATGCCTCCACGGCTAGCATAGGTCCTTGTCTAGACAGGACACTTCCTTTCCTGTTAGTGGAGAATGGGGACTTCACTGAGTGTGTTTGCCCCAAGCATAAACCTAGGGACCAGCCATCCCGTATGAGCCAGGTCACAGCCATTAGGACCCTCTGTAATCCTAGCAGCTGCAGCTTGGACTGTCCCAATTTTTCCCTGAAATGCCTAACTGTGGTGCTCCATGGCATTCTCATTCATTTAAACTTTAGTCTAATATGGGCACAATTAAGAAGGAATGGTTGTCATTTCTGATATGCTTAATAATTCCTGTGTAATAATAATAATAATAATTACTTTCTTTTACACTATCAACTGTTCTACCAGGGCAAGGAAGAGGGCATGTGATGCCTCCGCCCCATTAGGGAAAAAAATGTTCTCTGTGTGCTCAACTGTTTCTGGATTTGCAGAGAGGGTTTGGAAGGAGGTCATTAAAGTTTGCTGTGGTAAACGAGGGTAGGGTCCACATTCTACAGAACTAGGCAAATAAACACCAACATACCATCTTTGTTTCTCTCTTGTGAAAAAGCCAGCAAGAACATGGCTATCTGCAAGCCAGGGAGAGGGCCTTCACTGAGAATCAAATTCTCTGGTACTCAGTCTTAGTCTTCAGCTTCCAGAACAGTGGGTAGGGTGAGGGTGTATGTTGTTTAAACTTCCTAGCCTGAAGTTTAGAATGCCTCAGAATGCCTCAGACCCACATCTATATTCTGAATCCTCTTCACCTTCCCACTATCTAAACATAGCGATGCTCAAACATACTGATGATGCAGGAGGCTGAGTCCACCATCTTTCTTGGCTTAGTATGCCTACCAACCCAGAGCAAGACGAGAAGCCTCAACAATGCAACCTGGGCCCAGGCAAGAAGTATAGGTCAGGACTGGAGAGATGGCTCAGAGGTTAAGAGCACTGTCTGCTTTTCCAGAGGTTCTGAATTCAATTCCCAGCAACCACATGGTGGCTCACAACCATCTATAGTGAGATCTTACACTCTGAACTGTCATGCAGGCATATGCAAATAGAGTGCTCATATGTATAAATAAAATAAAATCTTTAAAAAAAATAGGTCAAAGAAAGGGAATCCAGGAGGAGGCCCTCCCTGCATCTATGTACTCCACCAACTGCTGCCTCAGACCTTGAGTTCAGTACTGCTACTTCCTCCCAAGGAGAGGATGGGAGAAGGACGTAGGGAGGTAGCTTGGTGACCTCTTGCTGCTCCACTTGGTTTGTTATGATGATGGGGTGGTACTAATATAGAGTTGGACAGTTTTTACAAGGAAATTGTTCTCTCCTGAGGACAGTGCCCATTTGAGCTAAAAGCCCAATGTGATTATGAATTCTAGACAAAGCCATGGTCTGGCCTCTTGGGAGATCGCCTCTTTATCTTATCTTTCCTCCTTCCCACTCGTGTTTTATACTTCCCCACCTTTATAGTGAAGAAATCCTGGTGTGGCATGCCTGTAAGGAAGCCCAGGACTGGGGGTGTAATTTCAGTTGATAGAGCTTGTGTGGGGCCCTGGTTCATGTCCCCAGCAGCACAGAAGCCAGTGCGGTGATGCGTATCTGTCATCCCAGCGCTGGGTGAGTGAAGACAGGAAGATCAGGAGTTCAAGGCCACCCTTAGCCTTGGCTGCCTAGAGTCCTCACGGCCAGCCTGGGATACATGAAGCCCCACATCACAAAACAAAAGAACCCAAACATGGGACTAAAGAAGGTTTGATGACTTTGTCTGTGCTTGAACCCCCAACAGCCTCCTCTCCTCTCCATGGTACAGGTCTGCTCATTTCCTCACTCTTGAATTAAGGCAGTCTGACTGGAGCTTCAAGTAGAAGCTTGCTCCAGATCCTGCCCAAGGACCTCCTCGTTAGCCTCACCGATGGAACCTTCAGAATCTAATAGCCTGACCAATACCACTGCCCAAGGACCCTAGGCACTGTTCAAGAATCGTGTTGGACATCTGGACAGGCCACTAGCTTAGGGGAATGCTCGTGGCTCTAAGGCTCATCACTATCTGCCCTCCAGTGGTGAAAGAGCCCACCAGTCTGAATTAGGCAACTGGAATTTGAACTTGGCCCAGTCCCTATAATGCTGGTTTATGGTTGAGTGGAGAGTAGAAAAGAGAAGGCCCTTGGCCATGCTGGCCAGTTTTTCCATGGAGGAAGGTGACATGTAATGGTGGCAATGGTATTCTGTTTCTATTCCCAAGAGTGAAAATCATGCCCAAGAGCTGCGGCCCATCTCCAGTGCCTTGCCTTCTCCAGAGGAGGATTCTCCTCGGCCCTACTTAATTGTGTTCATCACTCACCACTACTTGACAAATCCTGCCAGGGGCACAAACACTGCCACCCCTTTCTCAATTATGCTCCTTGTGCTGCTGGAATCTGGTTTAAGGCCAGACAATTTTTGATTACAGAGTCAATCTTTGTTTAAAAGTTTGCCACCCTGGGGAAGTTTCTAACAAGTTCTTTTTAAACAATGCATTCTCTGGACACCCACAGCTAAAGAGTTCCATTAACTCAGATCGCTTTTGAAGGTAGAGCAGAAGCATTAGGCAGTGGGGACAATGTCCTGCCTTCAGAGAGAGGCATAGATGCAAGATCAAGATGTGCAGCTTCTTCATCTTGAATTG
Source organism: Psammomys obesus (assembly GCF_907164565.1). Taxonomy (NCBI): domain Eukaryota; kingdom Metazoa; phylum Chordata; class Mammalia; order Rodentia; family Muridae; genus Psammomys; species Psammomys obesus. The sequence goes on along the minus strand of NW_026596088.1, from coordinate 9,791,878 downwards.
AGCTGAGAGGAGTTGGTTCTCCTGACTGTCCTGAACACCTTGCATCTATCCCTGAGGGTGCTAAATGTTTCCTGGTCTGTATTAACTGCTTAGCCATCTATGCAAGAAAGGACATTCATTGTTTCTGTGGATGAGACAAGGGCCGTGAGAACATGTCCACCTGCTAAGAGCATGGGTCAGACTTGGACCTCCCACATCCTTGATACTAAGCCTCAGAATCTTGACCATGGTCCACAGGCTGCTTGTGGTTTGCAAAGACGTGAGACATGGGTGAGTTTTTTTTTTAAAGCATGAACACTTAGGTGCTTTAACACATGTAAGAAATAACTAATGCACGCAACTTGACAGCTGATTAAATAAGAAAAAAAATTAGCCAATCAACAATACAATGAGTGAGAGGCTCTTTGATCCCTCCGAAAATGTCTGTTGAATGCCTACTATGTGTAAGACACTTTGCTAAGTACTGGGAAAAGGTAGGTCTCTGATGCTCCATGCTTGTGTGTAGAAAGCTTTATGAGAAAATCTACCATGAAGAACAGTGTGAACTAGGAAGAAACTGTGATGTAGTGGAAATGGCAGAAGGCTCAGGAGTTCAGGGCCACCCTTATCTTCGACTACACGGAGTATTCAAGACCAGACTGGTATACATGAGACCCTACATCACAAATCAAAGGAAGCCAAAGCATAGTGAAAGTAAGGAAATAGGCAAATGGAGGAGCACACTGTATGGATAAGAGACAGAACAATGTTTGTATTAAGGGGTGGGATTGGCTAATGCCAGGTCTTCTTCAGTTGCTCTCCACTGTATTCTTTGAGACAGTGTCTCTCACTAGGCCAGAAACTACTGATTAGCTCAACTGGTTAGGCTGGTCAATGAGCTCCGTGGATTATACTGTTTCCCAGTGTTGGGGTAACAAGCACAAACCACCATGGAAATCTAAACTCAGATCTACATATTTGCACAGCAGGCACCTTACCCACTGAGCTGGCTCCCTGGCTTCTAGCTAGATTTTATAAAGGGTAAAGTTTTGGTCCTGTGAACTGCATTGATCAATGGTGTCTGCATTTATGAAACTAACTTTATAGCAATAAAGCATCTACAGACAAATACGTAAGTGAATGGATGTTACTATATTACAATAAAACTTTATTTACAGCAATGGGTCATAGTCTGCAGGCCCTTCACTAGCTTATCCTGATGTCTCTCCCATGTTTCAGATAATGGCCTTGTCCAGAACACAAATCTCAACCCTTGCAAGTCTAGCTTCTGACCATGCACACATTTTCCTAGATGTCATGCTTCAGCTCATGTACCAGCTTTTGGTCCCCTCAGGGGATCAGTCTTCAGGGTCCCAGACAGAGGACAGCATATTCCCAATACCTTCTGATCTCTCTCCTGTCCTTGAAAAGCAACATCCAATGCATCCCCAGTGGGCTTCTTCTCCAGCCTTCATTTCTAGCTTAGATGTAGCTTGTGAAAAGTAGCCCTTCTCTCCGACTATCCTACCAGAGCCAGCCAAGAAAGGAAAGGCAGCAGGCTTGCAGGCAGAAGTCCATGTCATTAGTTCAGTCCAGCCTCCTGCTGTAAAGTCAGACAGAGCCAACCTTCTCTGTGGAAACCCATCATTAATACCTGATATTCGTTATGTCCCCAGTTCACCCTGTGCCACCATCCTCAGCCAGAATCAAAAAGGTTAATGACACTGATGCCAATACTCATTGGCTTCAACTCTCACCCCAGATCTCTGGGCCCAACACACACACACACACACACACACACACACACACACACACACACACGCTTCTTGACCAAACAGTCATGTTTCTGACTAATGCTTTAATGGGGGACTAATGCTTATGTCCTCGTGCTTTTTCCTGTAACTTGGCAGGTCTGTGTGTCTGATCCCCTACTATCCCTCTGCCTTATACACAAGCTCCTCTCCTGTAATTGGTCTTTGGAGTCTGCTGTGGGTTGCAGTGTCATTTCAAAGAGAGAAGGAAACACTTTTAACCAATGTGTTAAAAACTAAATGCATTTTTATGACACGTTAGTTTTAAGGCCTCTCTTGTCATTCATCCATCCATCCATCCATCCATCCATCCATCCATCCATCCATCCATACTATCAAGTCCACTATCACCTGCTTAATGAAGACCTACAGTATGCCTGACATTTGCCTGTCCCCAAGACCCCAGACCTCAAAGAACATACTGACCGGGCCATTAAATAATTATACTTTTATGACATGTGGAAAAAGAAATCCAAATGTATATTAAGTAAAACAGTATGTGTGTAACCTCCTTTATTGGGGGCAGGGCAGAAGATCTTCCCTGGAGAATTAGTTACCTTTGAGCTGAGAGTTGAAATAAGAGGAAAGAACTGAGTGATAAATGGACGGAGGGCTGTGCTCCAGGCAGCGGGGACTGTACATCCAAAGGTCCTAAGGCAGGAGAGAGTACAGCTCACACAGCAAATGAAGGAGGGCTTCTGTGAACGGAGTATAGCCAACAGAATGCAGTCAGAAAGTTGGTCAGCCCGTAGGGGACGGTAAGCTTTATGTTAAAGACCAGAGGTTTTTGTTTGGTTGGTTGGTTTTGTTTTGTTTTGTTTTGTTTTGTTTTGTTTTTCTGGCAGCAACAAGAAGCCTTTGAAAGTTTCTTTCTTGAATTGCGAAGTACATAATGATGAGGGTATCTCAGCTCCTGATCATTATCTGGCAGAAAGAGGAAAGGTGGCAAAGAAAAGTAAAGCACTTTGCCAGGCTCCAGAGGAGGGGAAATTGGAAAGCATTGTTTTTTTTCTGCTAGTCCAGGCTAGGCAGGTGGATAAGTGTGGTATATCTCAGACTGTGAAGATGGATAGGAATGGTATATCCTAGTCTAGGAAAAAGGATAAGTACAGTATATCCCGGGCTATTTAAGTATATGACCACAGTATAGCCCAAGCTATGCAGGTGGATAAGTACAATATACCCGAGGCTCTTCAGGTTGTGCACAGTAGCTCAGGCTGTATAAGTAACTATGTGCCGTATAGCTCAGGCTGTGCTAGCAGACACATACAATATAGCTGGGCTCTACTTCCTGTTAATTCCTGTGTTCAGATTATCTGTGGCAGCTGATATGTTAGGCACCCTGTACCCAAGTTTCCTGAGAAAAAACGTGAAGCTGGGCCTGAAAATTCTTTCCTCTCTGGCAGAACTTCTCAAGTGCTCAGGCCACCAGGGAAGTGTAATCAAAGCTGGGTTTGGCTAGTCTGGAGGGAAAAGGTCAAGCTTCAGCCGTCTGTCGCATTAACTGGCGGTGCGACCTTGGTCAAATCACTTGGCCACCCTTTGCCTCCGTTCTCTCATCTAAGACTGGGGCAAGCCTGGTTCCCTGCCTCTGCTTCTGCTGTGAGGATTGAGCTGATATGTGTGAGGTTCCTGCTTAGCTCAGAGAGGGTAGTCAGCCAGTGACCGTGATGGCATCTCAGAGTGACAACCCTACCCGGTTGGCAGGTCCTCAGAGCAAATAGCACATCTGTTCCAACCACCATCATGCCATTATTGCCTGCTACAGTGCATGGCGACTTCTGAGTGCCACAGAAGTGAGAGCAGGCACAAGCACCCTCAGTGTCATTTACGACCCCACAGTGACGTTGGTGACTGTTCCCGCAGCAGTGGGAGAGATGCTGATGTGATGCGTCGTTGCACATTGCTGAACCTGAATTAGTGAAAACATCCCTGAGTTGGGGACCCACAGGTTTGGCTTTACTTAACTGTCCCCACTAGAGGCATTTTCAGATACCACCACTGGAGAAATAGAGGACCTCTGAAGAACCAGAGGGTCCGTTTCAAAGGAACAATGAGCCGTGCTGGGCTGCCATAAATCCTGCTCCACTGCCTCTCTGCTTAGCCAGAGGAGCCAGAACAGCACCCAGAAGCTTGTCAGGGAGCCCTGCGGGACACAGGGATCTCTTGGCACCAAGCCTGCCTGGCTACATGCAAGCTTTATACAGCCTGAGACAGAGTCTGAGTCCCACAAAATCCCTTGATGTCCTGTGGCAGGTGCTCATCTGTTCTATTCTCCGAGAGACACGGCATCAGCTGCCCACCTTCCCTTCCGTTTCCATGAACTAAACCAAGTGGTCCTCCTCAATCCTCTGTATTCGAGAGGGCTTGAGTACAGGCTGTCTGCTTCAACTCTTTGTTCCTTTTTCCAGGTAGTCTGTCTAGCAGGGGACATGTCCTTCATCCCACCTATACGTTCTCCTCTGTAAAATGGGCTTAAACAGCAGCACTGATCTTAAGAGGTTGTTGGGAGGGTAAGAGAGAGGACATGGGTTTACAGCCTAGATCACATTAACGTATATGCTCCACAGCCACGCATGTTGATGTCAACACTCTTGCTGGGACACCGATGCCCTGGTGCTGAGAAACTGCATTTGCCCTGCTGTAGGATGCTGCGACTATTCAGCTCAAAATGTATGTCACAGGTGTGTGCTACACATGCTGGACCATGGTCACTGTGACAGATGTGCACTGCTGGCCTTTTTCCTCCATTTTGAATTGTTTAGGTTCAACCGCTCTCTCTGTTGTGGCAAAGTACACACAACCTAAAACCCCTCTCGTGACATTTAGTGCCCACAGTGGTGTGCAGCCAGCACTGCCTCTAATTCTAGGCATTTTAATCACCCCCAAAACTGGTACCCATTTAGCAGCCACTCTTGCAATTTCCCAAATCCTGGGATCCATCAATCTGCTTTATGTTTCTTCAGATTTGGTTACTGGGTATTTCATACTAATCAAAATCATATTTGTGCCTTCTGTGTCTAGCTCTTCTTTCACTTAACTTAATACATCCATGACTAATCCATATTATAGCAACCATTTGTGTTTCACTCCATTTATAGGTGAATAATATTTCATTAAATGTCTATACTATTATCTCTTCATCCATCTCTGTACATTGATGGATGGTTTGGGTAGACCCCGCCTTTTGAAGAGTGCTGCCAAGAATATTCACATACAAGTTTTGTTTGCAAGTGTGTTTCTTAATTCTTTTGCAAAGGATGATATTTTTGTATATGTAGCTTGGCTATCTAAGGGGAAAGGGAGAAAGAGTAAGAGGACAATGTAGAAAGAGGCCTAGCTTCTAGGATATTTGTTTATATGCAGAATGTATTTCACATATGTACACTCTGTGTGCTGTACCATGTGTGGTCATTATTGCAGGCACAGCCTCAGAGGCTGGACTCAGGTTGCTTCTTAGCTCTTGACACTTCAAAAATTACCATGGTCTCCTCAATGGCTGTGTGTCAAAACCTAGTATGCTGGAGCTAGGAGAATGGAGCCATCCATTCTCCTTCCTCTCTCAGAGTCAAATAAGTCACAAGAGCTCTCGTAATCAGGGGATAACTATGTGCCCAGACCTGAGTTAGGCCTTTCATGCACAGGAGCTATTTGATCAATTCATGCTTAGAAGAGAAAAGTAACCTGAAGACAGTGGTAAGGGCAGGCTTCAAACATAGGTCAGCTCTCATCAGTCTCCCTGCAGAGCAGAGGCTCACCTGGCTGCCACCCATTTGGTTTGTCTCTACTAGACCTGCCCATGCAATTTCTCTAGCCTAAAAAGAGTCCAATTCAAGCTCAGAAACACCGTCTCAGAAACTTGGCACATCCTTGGGAAGATCATCCAACATTTCTGTGTACATCAAGCAAAATTATGTGCTATGAACAGACAGGGTGTAGAATACCCTTCCTCTACCACAGCTGCTCCCCTGTTATGGAAAGCATAATCAGATCTTGGCTCTTGGAAGGATGCTCCTGACTAGTCCCATTCTTGATATGGAAGACATAAGGTAGCCCAGAACATGCAATACCAGACCCCATTCTCACAGGCCCTCCGTCTCCATCATGACTGTTCTCTTGGCACTGAATTCATAGTAAGTCTAACATTCATGTTTGCTGAAGGAATTAATGAGATTACAGCAGCAAGAACAAAGCTGATGTGTGCCTTGCCTTCATCTGGCATATGCCCTACTTTACAATTTACTGCATGACCCTGTTTCCTGATACAGCCATGTAAATACCCAAAGATCTGAAAATAACTCATCAATGATCAATGCACTCGGAGCACTGCTTTCTTAGCACAGGTCCTAATACGGTATTTATTGAATTTTTTTGTTAGCAAACACTTTATAGGTTGCCATGGTGCCACAGAGGGAGCCTGGCTAAGATATTGACCCTGAGTAAATAACTCTTTTGGAAGAGATAGACATTCCCGTAAATGAGTAACCTTGACCAAAGAACCAGGATGAGTGAGTTCACAGACAGTCAAACCACCAGAGCTCAGTTTTCCCATGGAAACAGCTGTGCCCATCTCAGGAGGAACTCAGTGATAGAGAGCAGAATTTGTGTCTGACGCCAGAAAGAACAGTTGGAGGCACAGAGCATACACTTAGCATATGCTCAGGTCAGAACCTGGTTGTCAGGATGCTGGGGAACCATACTACCCAAGAGAGCAGAGAGCACACAGCCAACAGGTAATTGTAGACATTGAGCAGGCTCAGGCCAGGGTGGAGAAAGAGGCAAAGAAAGGCAGTCTAACACCGAGAGAGAACAGAGCTAAGACACCTGGAGTGTGTCCTGTGTAACAAGTGTCCATGCTGACAGTGTAGCCTGGAACCTCCCTTTTACTATAGAAACTCTCATGTTTGACATGTTCTATTTGGATTTTCCCACGCTCAGGAGAAAGTAATACTACTCAAACGGAAGAAACTGTCATTGTCTTTCTTTCAAAAATTAAAAAAAAAAAAAAGTAAGGCTCTTGTGGTTGTTGAACTTCTATTTTTTAAGCCTCTAAATCTCTTTTACTCAATATAAATTTCTCCCACAACCCACTCTAGTGTAGAAAAGGATAGAGGTGTGTAGTCTACATAGAAACCTCAGGCCAGATGCCCTGAGGCCCAAGCCCAAGCTGCTGGGCAGAGGTTGGAGTGTAGGGGATGCAGTCTGACAACCACTGATGGATCTGAAAAATTCTTTTTAAAATATTTTCTAAATTGTTCTGTCCCCAAGAACTGTCACATTACCCACTCAAAGCCTATATCCTCTACTCAACACATTCTTGTCTTTTAAATTTTCTCTGCAGCTCTGAAATAAACAATTTTTAAGAACTTGTGGGTGGAGATCATACTCCATACTTGAAGCAACATTTCTGGTCCACCAGAGTCACTCTGAAGCAAACATCAGTGCCTGCACAACGCTTGCAGTGGTGGCCTAAGGCAGACAGAAAGCCACCTACACTTCCTTAAAAAACATTGTGACATTGATCCAGTTCGGACAGTCTGTTGGACCTGGCAGGCTGCCCAAAGAGGGCAGGGTGAGCAGTTGAGAGTCACCTGGCCTTTGAGCTCAGCCCCACCCTAGGCCAATATCCAGACTGACCCTATCCTGATGTTCTAGGAGTTAGCTCAGTGCAGACTCTAGTTCTACTGAAGTAGTGATGATACTAATAGAAGAACAGTAAAAACAATACTTTCTAGAATTATGTGAGCTAGGTTACCCAGCTTATATTAGACTTCTGTGGTTTTTCCCTAACTAAAAAATTCATTACCCCACTTCTGGTACCAGTTTTATGTGAGCTTGGTTTTTTCAGTTGCACGCAATAGATAATTCCTTGTTGTTTCATTAAATCTTCTACCTGTTCTTTGAGGTAAGATATATTATCACTCCTATTTGTAAATAAGAGGATCTCAAGTATTAAGTAGCTAAAATCACATGCCCACAGCTTCACAGCCAACTAGTATGTTTATAAGCATAACTCTGATATTAGCTCTATATTGCATCACCTGCCCCAAATTCCACTGTGTGATAGTTGCAACTACAGAAGCATTTTTGTGGTGACATTGAGATGGACCAATGGCTGTGGTAGGTTATAAATGCGTAAACCCAGAAAAGTGTAAACATTAAAAAAAAAAACAAAACTGTTTTTCAGCCACAGTGCTAAAAGGAAGTTGAGCTCATCAATACAAGTCACTGTAGCTGAGTGGCTATTCACAGTATAGCCCTTCTCAGTCCAAAGAGCATATGAACATTAATCTAGTTCTTGAAAACACAATCCAGGATTCATCAGGCAAACATTAGAAAGACTATTCCCCATGTAGCAGTGGGTATAGAATGAACTCATTCTGTAACCGAGCACTTGTGCTGAGCAATGGACTCAAAGAGGGGCTTGAGGCCTGACTGAGAGTTTTTGATTGCTATGATAAAACACCAAAAGCAATTTCGGGAGGAAAGGGTTTATTTCAGCTTACAGGTCACAGTCCATCTTTGAAGGAAGTCAGGTCAGGAGCTCAAGCAAGAGCTTGAAGCAGAATGCTCGGAGAAATGTTCTTTCTGGCTTGTAGCAGACTCAGGTTTAGCCAGCTTTCCTACACAACCCAGGGCCAACTGACCTACATCAATTAACAGTCAAGACAGCCCCCATAGGGATAGGCCCACAGGCCAGTCTTATCTGGGAAGTCCCTCAGCTGCGAGTTCTTCCTCAGAGGATTCTAGGCTGTGTCAGGTTGACAGTTAAAGCTTTGTAGGATACACAGGAAGGTAATTTTTTAAATGAAACACACTACTTACTTGATATGTCTCATGACATACGAAGACAGTCAGGTCACAGAGAATACGTAATGTACGAGCTGACTTCATGTACACAGGTGTGTGCATTGTATGTGTGTGTGCGTGTGTATATACATAAAACCAGGCTGGATGGCATATTTAAATATTTTATTTGTTTGGAGACAGGGTCTCACTACATAGTCCAGGCTGGCCTTGTGCCACACGCTTCCTCCTCAGCTTCCAGAGTGCTGATATTACCAGCCTGTGCCACCCCCAGCAGGCTACAATTTAATTTGTTCATGATTCAGGCAGCCTCAGATCCAGCTGGGCGTCTTGGTGCTGATCCCTGTCAGTCACCTTCCCATTACAGCCATCTTGAGGAAGGACTGGCTGGCGTGTTCAGAGTTCTCACCGATGGAACATCAGATAAATGGCCTCTTCAGATGGCATATGTGTGTTTAAAATGAGAAATGTGTTCCTCCCAAACGCTCTGCGAACGTGTCAAGGCTTTGCAGAGTGATTTGCGGGTCCCTTCAAATGCAATGAGCATGGTTTAGTGCCACATCATTTTCGTGAGCAACAAAAAAAGGTAAATCCAATTAACAGTGATTGGGTTTTATTATCCAGGTGGCTCTCCAGCCTGCTGCCTGTGTGGAGGGAGGAACTGCCTCCACAGTCTCCTTGGTGTCCTTTGGGCGTGTGTCTCATGATACCTTCGGATGTTTGAAAATCACTCCATATTACAAGGACCTTGCTGTGCCATGACCCTGGCTGTTACCCCACTGCTGCCACACGAGGACCTTCAGGAAGAGGGTAGAACAATTAGAAAGCTTCAAGGCAAATAGTCCCAAAGTTGGAGTGGGCAGATTCTGACCGTGAGAAGCTTGTGTGCCTTGCTAAACAGTTAGCACACTGGCCCATCCCTAATCGAGAGTCCCCTGAAGGGCATTAAATGGGAAGAGGTTACACACCAAACTCGTGTTTTAGAAAGGTCCAGTGAATACCTACTGGAGGAGAGTCTGGAGACAGGATAGTGTTTCAAACTGGTAACTTGTCCTCGGTGCCCATGGTGCTAGAGTTGCACCTATGGCATCCAGGCCAAATGCAACACTCTGAACTTTACACCCGGTGCCTTCTATGCGAAGCCTGACTACATGTGTATCAGGGGCTGCCTTTATTTTTGCTTCTGCTTTTCTTCAGACAGCCTTGAACTTCACTTTTCTGTTCTGGAGTCCTGGGTTTCATGATTTCCCTCATAGGAAGATGTTATTAAGGTCTGTGTTGAAAAAAGAAAAAAAACAAGAGCCTTGAGGAAAGAGTTTTGGAAGTACCTCCACTCCCTATGCATCTCAAAATAAACCCTGCAAACAGAAAGGCCTCAATTCAGTAAGGAGATGGACTGTCATGGGGGGGGGGAGGAACAGGGATGGCAGATTCAGGCTTTTGGTGAACTGTGGAGAAAGTCAAACCTTGCGCTGTGCTGTGTTTATGTCAACTTCTGCTGTGCAACTGTGTTCAGGAGCCAACGCCCTCAATAGGAAGCATGAGGCTTTGGAGGGTGATGATTGTTTCCTGTGTCTAAAGAAACAGCCACAGTGCTGAACCTTGTCCACCAAGTGGAAAGTGGAATTGACACACGTTTGACGGCTGCAAGTTGCTGAGGTCTTTGGCTTCATTCAGCCATCCCTAAGACTTCAGCCATGCCACTGCCTCATTCCCTGACCTACTCTATTCTATAGAAGACGCACCTGCTGCATCAGGTTGTAATGATATTTAAGGAGATGAGCACTTAGCGGTTGGTAAAGAAGCAAAAGGAGACGATTTTACAAGTGCCATCATTATACATATTCTCACAAGCTCCTTGAACTTGGGACTGACTGTCCTAAGTCTTCCAGTTCTTTTCTGTGCAGAAGCAGAGAGGTGAATTCCTGTAGTGGGCAAAGGTTGGGATGCGGAAGCAAGGGATGATGCTCCTGGGTTTCAGGGCATCTGCCCTTCTGACAATCAAGGATGCAATGAGCTCCTGCTGATGGGGCAGACATGTAACAAGGTAGAGCTGAGAAGATGCTGTGTCACTCCCTTTGGCGTAAATCACAGCTGTGAATATTTGTGAGCTCCTACAATGTGCTGGATCTTGGAGGAACTGAAGGAATCTAAACCCAATGTTTCTTCCCCCACATGACTAAGGCCAAAGGCCTAGGAGGTACTGTCCAAGGTGCCACTCATGCATCCAGATGGGAAACCGCACTGTTGTCACCTAACAGATGGACACGAGCTGCCCAAGGCATACAGGGTAGTTCTGCCCATACCCTACACCCCAGCTCAACAAGAGGTCATTCATACTTCACTCTGATGTGATTTAGTTCTCTAGGGTCCTTGTTGGTACTGCAAGAAAGGAAGAAACCTTGACCCCAGCCTGGTCAGCCTATTCTGGCCAGACCACCCTCACTGCCAAGTGCCTGTTAGTCTCTCCAGGAAGCCCTACTCACCACTCTTTTAGTCACGGTCTCTGTCCCCACACCCATGGCAGATAGCCAGTCCTTTGTCTTGCTGCAGTTTAAACCTCCACAATTATAAACTTAAAAGGAGTAGGGGCTAAGTGGGTGCCTCCACGGGTAAGAGTGCTTGCTGTGCAGACATGAGGACCCACACTCAGACTGAAGCATCGCATGGAAATCTGGGTGTAGCTACAAACACACCTATAAACCCAGTGCCAGAGTGGGCAGAGACAGTAGGATCTGTGGGGTTTACTGGCTGCTGTTCTAGATGGAAAAGATCAAGCTGCAGGTTCAGTGAGAGACCCTGTCTCAAAGGAATATGACAGAGAGCAATAAGGGAATATTCCTGACCGCCTGCTCTGGCCTCTATGCATGCAGTGACACCTGGATCCACACAGGCATGTGTGAACACACAGCATCGAAAGGGTTACTGCTAGCACTCCCTCATTGCTTCCAGAAATCCTGGCTTTTCATAAAAGGATGAGATTTTTACTCCTGCAGTGAGTGCTTTTTTTCTTCAACAGATACACACCCTTTGGTAGAGCTCTGTGCTCAGGGTGAGAACTGATTTTCATTTACCAGGAACCACCCAATCTTAAAACTAGAATATCGTATCCTGGGGACTCCATTAGTCAGGGCAGTTGAGTCTTTTGTCGATGTCCTAGATTGCTGAGTTTGCTTGAGGTGCGTGTAGACAAGTGATCATTGTTTGTGTTTTCATGTATAACTTTAAAAAAAAATTACAAATGTGGTATGTTAGATCAGAATATTATCCAACCTAAAAGAAGAAAGAAATTCTAACATGAACTTCAGCGCAGATGAAGCGAGCTGTGTGCACAAAGATACATTCTCTATATGAAGTAGTGAGAGTTATCAAAATTACAAAAACAAAAGATTATAGTTGCCAGGAGCTGGGACATGGAGGAAAAGAGGTTGTTGTTGATTTTGCTGGATACAAAGGGTGCTGACAGTGGGTGGGGCTGGTGGTTATATATCAGTGTGACCGTGTTCATTAAAACTTCACCCAAATAGTGAAGTTGGCAAGATTGTGTCCTGTTATTTTGGCACAACAAAAAAGATGGGACAAAGATGAGAACATCACGTACTGTGGGTACGGTTGTTTAGGATGAAACTAAAATGATGTCTAAATTAAACAGGCAGGCCTGAGGAGATAGCTAGTTCAGGAGCACAGCTCTTGCCTAGTATGCATCAAGCACACACTAAATGTGAAGAAAGATGATACTCCACACCAGGGCTAGGCACTGAGGCAGTCCCCTCCATTCAGAACTCAGAATAAAGATGTCTCCAGCTTTCCTATCCTCAACTCACCCCTCTCTTCACATACACACATCCGTCTTCCATCTGGCATGAATGCTTTTATTCACTGCAGTCCAGACCTACGGGCTTTACACTCTCTTGACAGTGCCATGGGGTTGAATTCTAACTTCCACAAATGCCCTGAGGTGTGTACCGCCTTGGCTTCCATCTGCCAGCCTCACCCTGCTGCCGTACTTGCCTCTTGGGGTCCCTTTCAGCATCCAGCCTTGGGAAATGGGTTTGGAATGAGAACAGTGGTTGGAAGGACATGAAAATGGATCTGTTCTTGACTGTTTCCCAGGAGAGGCTGAGCAGACCCTGTCTTCTTCTCACCTGTCAATCACTTCTAGCACACCAGCCCAGCTTAGCTCTGACTCTGTGGACCTAGAGAACCTTTTGCTCATAAGCCTGGGGTTCTGATGTAATGTTAGAGCTGTTCCCCTCATCATATATGTCTCTATATTCAGAGGAATGGGAATGAAAATGGAGTGGAGAGATGAGGACATGTCCCTTCAGAGTTGTTTCCCACCCTTTGCTCTGTAGAATATTCTGGGGATCTAAAGCTCAGAGAGCCCTCCACATCGGAGTTAAGTTGGGACCTTTCGTTGCTTTCCCTGAATCAAAATGTCTTAAGTATCTGATGTCTGAGATGGCAATGATACTATTAAATGACAGCCAACATTTGTCAAAGACTTAGCCTGTGCCAGGTGCTATTACAGAGGTCTTACATGCATGGTTCTATTTAATACTCCCAGCACCCGAGGTTTATGCCTTATGAAGATGAAAGAAACTCCCTCTAAGCGTGGACATTCCAGAAGGGCCCTCGGGGAACACATAGTGCAGGGAAGAAAACAGTCAGTCATCTTCTTATTCAGCAGAGCAGAGCGTCTCAAACTGACATGGGCTTATATATCACCTGGGAACCATAAGAAGCCATGCTGATCGCAAGCCAGGGATATGGGTCAGCAGATAAAGGGCTTTCTGTGGCCTGAGTTCAATCCCGAGTAGGTATGTGGTGTCCCTGAGGCCCACTGGCCGACACAGTCGGCTTCCTGTCCAAAACAAAACAAACAAAAGCAGAGTGGACAGTGCCAGAGGAGTGACACTTAAGGCTGACCTCTGATCTTCATACAACATGTGCATGCGTGCATGAGGGAACACACACACACACACACACACACACACACAAGAAGTCAGGTTTGTCTCAGTCAGGTCCAGGGTGAGGCTTGAGATGCAGTGTTTCTTAGAGATTTTTTTTTTTTATGTGTATGAGTGTCTTGCCTGCATATGTTTGCACCACATGTGTTCAGTGCCAGTGAAGGCCAGAAAGGCCTTGGAACTGGAGTTACAGGTGGTTGTGAGCTACCACGTGAGTGCTGGAAACCGAACGCCATCCTCTGCAAGAGCAGCCAGTGCTTATAACCACTGAGCCATCTCTGCAGCCCCAGGTTTGCAGACTTTGCAAGTATGGTCCGTCTTCCCGCTCACTCACTCTCTGTCGTTTGCAGAGTGAGCTGTTTATCAAGAGCACCAGCTGTAGCATCCCCCATCCCGAGCCTGTCTGTACTTTCCTTCATGACCTAATGCCTGAGTCTAGCCACCCCGTCTGTGAAATGGGAGTTGAGACTCACTGAATGGCATCTTCGTAAATATCAAGTGAGTTAAAACACAGCAACTGTCTGCCCTGCAACTAGAGCATGATGCATGTCCAGTAATGGTCATGGTTTGAGGCCCGATTTTACGACTCTCTTATTTAGGCATCCACTCCTGATTCCCATGTGCTCACCAATAAGTTGGTTTCAGCATTTGCTTACATGCTACGTATTGAAGCAGATCTCTGCATGGCCCTAATGGTTTCAGCAATGGGCACCAGCAATCAACAACAGATAGACTTGTGATCCTGTCCACAGAAGGTGGAACTGGCTACACGGGCCCCAGTGATAAGCAATGGGAGCCACATGGAGAAGAACTGTTCTGAAAAGAAAATGGTGTCCTGTGGCGGGGGGGGGGGTGCAAGCCAGCAAGACTGGAATTGGGTAAATAAAAATGTCACAGATCAAAAGCTCTTCATCATCTAGAGTGAATTAAATACGTAGGCAATTATTGACAGGGGCCTGAAAGAAGCAATCGGAAGAATTGGTCTCCAGCCAAATCCTGTCTCCTTTTTGAGAAGGAGCAGGGACTAGCTGACCAGAATTTAGCATTTAATCAGGCATTTTACAAAGAAGGGGCAAGCAAGGAGTTACAGGGTGGGTCCCCCGGCCAGCTGGAGGAGGGGGTAGAACCCCTCACACCACCTATCAGGCCAATCCAGCCAGCTTACTCACTCAGCAACACACAGGGCTTTGCTTTGAAAGAGGGTTTTATGCATAGGCTCCAGCCTAGAAAGCACAGCCCCTCCCTGGCCACCCTCCCTCCCCGCCAAGATGTCATCTTTTGAGATGATTTCATGTGGAAGCATCACTAAGTAAATTCGCTAAATGCCTATTCATCCCCATCAGATGGGGACCCGGTGAAGCGGGAAATGCGAAAATGGCCCCAGCTCCAGCCCTGAAAGATGCTTTCTGGGGTTTCCAAATGGAGCCACAGCAGGCTGACCCTGGGCGGCCTGAGACTTCCCAGAGGGGGCTCCGGGAACCTGGCCTTGGCCCCTTCAATCCTCCCACCAAACCTTCCCGAGAGGCCCTGTTTAATATTCCTGCTGCTGGGGACCCATTCAGA
>NW_026596088.1:9770622-9776738 GCF_907164565.1 Psammomys obesus | reverse complement strand
GGTCAGCAGACTAGCTAAAAATGGTTCAGTGGAACAGCCGTCTCAAGGCAAAGAGCCCTAGTGGGGTACTCTTCCAAGCTCCATACAGACATGCACAGGTGTTTGCACCTGCACACACGCACACACATGCACGTGAGGACAAACACTACACAGAGAAAGAGAGAGACACTCAAGGACACACGCATGCAATAAAAGATGATATAGCCCAAAGCAGCCATTTCCAAGATCAGTCCCATCACCTTCTCTATATTGCTTCTCAGTCACAAGCTCTCGGAATATTTGTTTGAAACATTTTTTTTTTCTGGGTATATGCTTGAATATACTGAGGGCAGGTTTTGACACTGTGACTGGGCCACTGTGTTGGTGGGGACCATTCTCTGTGGTCTCTCCCCAGAAGATGCAGTTGCGTTCTTCAGCTGTCAAGACCAAAGCTGTGTAAGAACATCCCAAAATGCATCCTAAATTCAGACTTGCCCCTTGCTCTGAACCACTGGTCTTCAGAAAAGTCAAGAATATTATTGTATTTCCAAAGAGTACTTTGGAGAAACCCGAGGAGCATCCGGGTTGGGAAACCATCATGTTCTGTAAACTTGTAACAAGAGGTAGAAACAGCATTCCTGTTACCGCTGTCTCTGCATAGACTTTCACTGTATGTTTCCAAGCAGTGCAGAGATAGCAGGGTAGGAAATGGTCACCTGCTTGCCACAAGCCCCAAGGATGCCTTGATCCCCCAGATTCCACTCTAGATGGAATCTCTTTTCACTCTTCGCTGACCCCTAACACTGTGGTGCCTGGAAGGAGCAGGACTCTTTCCTAGCAGAACCCAAACAAAAGCCATAAAACGCACACATAGATCAGGTGGGGATCCCTATAGTCATCACATGGAGAAGACATTCTGCTTCTCAGAGGGATGGCAAGCACAGTGGCACAAGCTGATGACATCACAAGACATCCTCTCTCTGGAGGCACATAGTCAGATTTGCCTTTGTGGAGCTTCAGGCCTCTTGACCTGGTCCGTCGGAGCACAGCCACAGATACGCAGCACCTCCATTATCAGGAGCCTGTCCAAAATGTAGAACCGCAGCCTCTTCCACAGCTGCAAGTCAGGATCAAATGGGATCCGTGTAGAAGGTCTCCATGTCATTAAGATACTGTGCCATGTTGGGGTCTACTCTTCACCACCCATGGGCCTGACCCTCTGTGCACATTGGCTTTGCTGGGATGGGCATCATTTTCTTTGTAGGTGGGAACACTGAAGGGGAGGGGGATTAAAATCATTTTTTGTGGCCATGCAGCTAATGAATTTGACGGGGTTAAAGATAAGTGGGTATATTAGTCCTCCCAAACTCGGTGCTTCTGGACACACCACAAGCAGCCATTTTTCCGTTGTCATCTATAATTTCCCAAGGCTCCTGACTAGCATCTTTAGCTGCTTCCAGGGGACCCTCGGACCCATGATAATTTAAGGATAATTTAAGGATAGGGTGATTTGGGACTCTTCGCTCACTGTCTATGCAGAAAGGATGCACAGAAGGCTGCAGGGGCAGGGCAGGGAAGGGGGAATACCTGGTCTATCCAAAAGAAGAGAAGTGGCCCATGCCTTTGTTGAGGGCGGTCCCTGCCCTTGCTGCAGACCTTTGGCATTTAGAGCCAGCAGCCCGGAGCCTTGGCGGGCTGTTTCTCAGGAGTGTTACTTCCTTGGGGCTGTTCCCAGAGGTGGCATCTGTATGCCAGCCCCGACATCCAGGGGACGTCGTGGTCTTTGATGAAGCCAAGCTAACTTAGAGGGTGAACTGAGCACACGCAGCTTTCTTTTGCAATAGGTAAAGACCAAGGCTATCGTTCAACATCTAGATTCAAGAAGTTGAGAAACAAAGTTCTTTTCCAAAGAACTCTGGGGAAGAGAGTGATAAGAAAAAAAAAAAAGAAGAAGAAGAAGCATAGCCATCACAAGTGCTGCCTTCTCTTCTGGAGGACCCAAGTTCGGTTCCCAGTACCATATCAGATGGCTCACATTTGCCTGTAACTCTAGATTCAGGAGATCTAACACCTTTTTCTGGACTCTTTGGGGACTCACATACCTGTGGCATTCACACACACACACACATGCACAGAGTCATTCATGCATGCACACACATGCACCCACAAGATAAAATCTTTAAAAAGAAGTATACCCTTCTAGAAGATTAGGCTGTGGTCAGAGAATAGCAGGTGGAGATGGAAGCCATCTTGCCAATGAGACTAAGGAAATGACAGCCTGTAGGGCCATAGGGAACGTGATAGCCAAGCAGAGTGGCAATGGTAATCACCTAACAGCAGCTGATAACACACTAACTCGTGCCTCTGTGTCCATTTCAAAGACACGAAAATTGAGGTTGGAGCAATCGGATGATATGTGTAAAGACATGCATACCTAGGAAGTAGCAGAGGGCATGAACTCAAGTGGGCTGACTCCTGAGTGGCTGTCCCACCCTCTCCAGAACAAACATCCAAGAGCCCAGGAAGTGAAGGTGATGGGCTGTTCAGCACCACTTCTGTCTTAAGGGCTTCCTGCTAGCTCACCACTCTACCCGAGAGAGATGTGGTAGAGCGGGGTTAGGTTTGGAGCTGTGGGATATGTGCAGTGTTTGCACAATCATTGGGCTGTGAGCCTTTCCTGAGGATTGGTTCCTTCTATAAGACCCATGTCCTCATCTGTAGAAGGGCAGTGATGACCCTGCTGGCTGACTTTTCAGAGGCCTAGGTGATGAGACTAGCGATGGCAGGTCAAATGGCAGGTGTTTTGTGCTTTATTTCCTCATGTGCACATATGTGTGTGTGAGTGTGCTTTTGTGTGTGTGTGTGTGTGTGTGTGTGTGTGTGTGTGTGTGTGTATGTGTGTATGCACAGGCGTGCAGAGACCAGGTTCAGCTGCTGTGTCTCTGGACAGTGTGCTGTAGAACTCACCCTTTAGGCAAAACAGCCTCCATCTTCTTGATGTAGCTATGCCTACTGGCAAAATTCCATCACGGCATGACCTGTGGGCTGCTGACCTTCCTGAACTGGAAGGGTCAGCAGGGGAAATGAAACTCTCACCTGAGTGTCTAGCCCGCTTTTCTGTCCTAATTGTGTGTGGCCCCGAGGTTCTCAGGGGGAGGATAGAGTACAGAGCCAGGGGAAGCAAGACGCAACGCTCCGTCTGTGCAGCTGTGGAGCTGTCCTTCCCTCTGCCTGTACACCTTCCCCGTGCTTGAGGGGCTCAGCCATGTCCCTGCCCATCACCCCTCACCCATGCCCTGTAAGCGTGCCTATCGGTTTCCCCAGAGTGAGCATTGGTTTAACTGAGCTTTGGTTTGTCACTGAGGTCTTATGAAGAGGGAGTAGATATTATGTAAGTCTCCCCAGAGGAGGAGGAGGAGGTATTTTAACCATAGAGCAGGGTCTCTCTGTGAATCCAGAATTCTCAGATTCGGCTACACTGGCTGGGCTCTACCTGTCTCTGCCATTCCAGCCCTGGGATTACACACAGATGTCACTGTGCCCAGCATTTTCACGTGGTTCAGAGATCCATGCTTGCATAGCCAACACTTCCCTAGCTGAGCTGTGGAGGCCAGTCAGCCTTTATTGTCCCTTTGACTTCCAACCCTAAATCTTCATCCTGGATCAGCCACTGGTTTGCTGTGTATCTTTGGATAAATCTTTCTCCCTCTGGACCCATCTCCAGGAGTTTTGAGTTCTCATGATAAACATAATCCACTGGGAATCTGATTTGGGATTTACATTTCTAAATGTCACCCCCAGAGTTGTTGACGGAGTAGAGAAAACTCAGGGGCTGGGGGCTTGCCTGCTGAAAATCTTGCTCACACCATAGTCTGGCTGCTCATAATCCTGGGGTAGGTTGTATGGAGTCTCTTGGGTGCTAAGAAAACAGCTGCTGGCTGAAGGGAAATCTTTATTTCCACTGTAAAATATTTATCTAGCAGATTTGTGGTCCTGAAATTTAAGATTAACTGAGACAAAGGATAATATTAGAATGAAAGAGAGAAAGGCTCATAGACAAAGTGGAGTCCCATATGTGAGTGACTGGGTTTTTCTTTGGAGTCACTTGGAAAGCTATCAAATACAGAGTGCCATGCTCCCAGTTCCTGGAGACTGTGAAGTATCATCCCCTGGAGTGTCCCCCGTGAGCCCACAAATCGACTGAGATGCCAGGGGACACTAGGGAAGAGTGGGGACAAGAGCAGGGAGAAGAGTCTAAAGGGATGGGCTGCCATTCCATCTGACCTACCATTGCCACTTCAGAATGTGACCTGGGTTTCTCGCAACAGTTGCTATTTAAAAGAAAGCCTGGATTGCTCCTGTGAATCTTCCATTTTGTAAATATTGCCCTCGGATTTGAGTTTAAAGCATTCTCCCAGCCAAGTGAAATACATCTGTCCTGGGTTGCTCACGTATGACCTTCACTGAAAAACTGAGAGCCAACCTAACGCTGAACACCCATGATTCAATTTATCTCAGGGTCATCTGAGTAGTGATTCCTAAGTGGCTGTGGCTCTTTGATGCCTTGCTCACTTCATCCCACTCTCATTCTGACCCTTTTCATAGAGGAAAAAGTTGAAAACAGGTCACGGAGTCCCAAGGCTGGAGTCTGAAGCTGAAAGGTTCACTTCAATGTCTTCCCTCTCCTTTCAGGATATAGGATGAAGATAGCCCCTATTTCTTGGTAATAAAACTCAGGGTTTCTCTCTCTCTCTCTTTCTTTCTCTCCTGAGCACAGCAGACAGCCCGGCCCACCTTCTTTGCCCGCAAGTTCGAAGCCATAGTGAACCAGGAAATCATTGGGCAGCTGGACTCTTACCTGTATGGGAACTATCCTGCGGGCACCCCAGGCCTCCGCTCCTACTGGGAGAACGTCTATGATGAGCCAGATGGCATCCACAGCCTCAGCGATGTGGCGCTTACCCTGTACCATTCCTTCATCCGCCTGGGCCTGCGAAGGGCTGAGCTGTCCCTACACACGGATGGGGAGAACAGCTGCAGGTGAGCCAGCTGGGTCCCTGGCAGAGCAAGGTGCTAATGCCATGCTTCTCCTCCCGACTGCCACATGAGCCCCTCACTCTGTGCCAGCACTCTGCTTCTTCTCTAACTCTTCTTCTCTGAAGGCAGGCTGTAATACTGATCCTCATCCTACTCTCCCACTTAGGCTTTTTACATGTGCTCTCCCACCTGCTCCGTCTCCCCTACCCCGCTGCTTCCTTCTTTCTTTCCTTCTTTCCCATTGCAAAGAGTATCTCACTGTGTCACCCAGACTGCCCTTAAGCTCACTGTGGCCCAGCCTCAGCCCCCAAATGCTGAGATCACAGATGCGCACCATTATCTCTGACCTTAGGCAAGGTATGAGCTCCTCAGGCCCTCAGCTTCTTCATATATAAGATGAAAGGAACGTGCTCACAGGCCGCCTCGCAGGCGTGCATTATCATCCTCCTTGTAACAGTATTTTCCATACCGAGTGGTCAGTATCTTTCCCACGATTCGGGTGCCTGGGTATTAAGCTATCGCAATAGTTAGCAGTGAGTGTTCTGGTTGAGATGGTAACCAGTTAGCTGTCCCTATCATCCCCATCCCACTGTGGCTCTTTATTTACTGTCTCATCCCGGCAGAGTTTACGGTTCCCAGTCACTAAGGCTGTCAAGTCCCACCCTGTCAGAAGCTCGTGTGTGTTGTGGTGGGTGCATGCGCACACATTTGTGTAACTGTGGAGGCCAGGGACCAACGGCAGCTGCCCTCCTCGATCAATCTTCACCTCATTTTCCCCCGAATTTTTATAAAAGTATGCGTACGCATATGAGTTTTTGTGTGGGTGCGGAGGGGTATGTGGATGTGGATGGCCAGGGAGGCCAGAAGAAGGCACTGGGTAGGATCTGAGGTTACGGGCTGTTTTGAACTACCCTTTCTGGGTGCTGGGAACTGAACTAGCATCGTCTTCAAGAGCATCATAAGCCTTTACTGCTGAGCCACCTTTGCAGCCCACCATATACGTGTGTGTCTGTGTCTGTCTGTCTTCTCTCTTTCTCTCTCTCTCCCTTTCCGTGTGTGTGTGTGTGTGTGTGTGTGTGTGTGTGTGTGTGTGTGTGTGT
>NW_026596088.1:9767082-9770612 GCF_907164565.1 Psammomys obesus | reverse complement strand
TGTGTGTGTGTGTGTGTGTGTGTGTGTGTGTGTGTGTGTGTGTGTGTTTAGACAGGGGTCTCTCTCTGAGCTTGGCACTCACTGACTCAGCAGGGGATCTGAACTCAGGTCTCCACACTTGCAGGGCAAGCACTTTTACCACCTGAGCTATCTCCTACCCCCTCTCTGGGGTCAGAGGGCTGCTGATACCCCCACCCATGCCAAAGGGACATCCCTCGAACAGGCCCATCACAGGTGGCAGCACCTCCTAGTATCAATGCCAGTGAGTGTCTTTCCTCCCATGCCATCCTGTGGGAAGAGTGTAAACCTCAGAACCACTGACCATCTACCCAGTATATAGCACAGTGCCCCAAAATTGGGAGGCAACTGGGCTCCCGGCTTTAATCATGAGCATCCTAGGACCTATAAGATAAATGATCTTATGGGAAATTCCAAAAGACACTCCCGATTTATTTAGGGTTGTTGAAACTTTCTCCTGGTACTTGCTTGGGAATGAAGCGACCCATCTAGTTGCCTCAGGCCCAGAATCCTTTGGCTTTTCTCCTTCATTTTTTATTGTGATGGAGCTATTGTGCCTTGCCGTGGGCAAAGCCATGTATTTATGAATCGAAGGCTGGGAATAAATCAGGACAAAGGACCCTTATCCCAAAAAGGCAAAGGAGAATGAATTGCTACCCATGGGGCATCTAGGGAAATAGCAAGTGCCTTTCATCTGATCTGGGCATTTCATGCACGCTGTGCATTTCCAGGCTGTGGTACAACCTTTCATAAAACAGCGCTTATTGATTCATTTTCTCATTATAAGGTAACGCATGTACTTTGCAGAAATATTTGATATAGCAGATTCAAACATAAGAGAACAAGAAAATAGAGGCCACTTCCGATCCACCATGCAGGGATTGAGATGCCAATATGTTACTACAAAGCCTCAGCTCAGATGCCGGCAAATAATGCAGTACTTGTGTGTCGGTGTGAGCCTACAGGGGTCGATGTGCACACCAACCTAGACCTCCTGAGCTCCAGTCACATGCAAGTCAGCATGAGCCCTACAGGGGCACTGTGCACAACAATCAAAGCCCGAGTTTCACGCACATGCAAGTCAGCATGAGCCCTACAGGGGGTGCTGTGCACACCAACCTTAGACCTCCTGAGTTTTATGCACACCAACTAGACCACCTGAGCGCCGCACAGCCGCAAGCCAGAATGAGCCCTGTAGGAGGCACTGCGCGTACCCTAGGCCGCTTGTGCTAACTGGTTTAACTCTAGCCTAATCTGTTCAGAATGTCAGCTTGGAGTTGACCACCAAATCATCTGATTTTTCGTAACACTCAGAAACCCAAAACTGTATGTTGCTCTATTTTTTTTTCCAAAGCTCACCTTATTTAAATAAGGGGTGAGAGAAACAGGCCTTGGGCCAAACAAATGCTCCCACTGCATTCTGTAAATTATTGTTCTGCCTCTTGGCTCTTACCTTTTTCTTTGTGAAGTTGCTGTTAACATTACTTAGGGATGGAGTTATGTGTCCTTAAGGTGCAGAGGGGGCTTTGTGTTACATCATGGGCAACATGGCATGGTCCTCACATGTACTTAAGCACAGAGCTAGAGGGATCCTAGGTAATCACTCAGCAATCATTGCTTGAATGCCTTCAGTGTGCCAGGTTCTTTGTTAGGCATTAAACATTCACCTCTGACCCAGACAGACCTGACCCCAAAGTCCTTACCATCATGCTCTGGTGTGATGGCACACAGTTCCTAGAAGTGCACACATACACACAGAGAGAGAGAAAAAGAGAGTTAAAAACTGTCAATAAGAACAGGTGCTCTGCTGGGTTGTAAGATAGTTCTCAATAAGCGTAAAAGCAAGGCATGGCTGACCATACACTCACCAGAGAAGAAGAGCATCCCCAGCCCAGAGAGTGTCCTGTGCAAAGGCCCTGAGGCACAACTGAGCTCAGTGCATCAGGAGCCCAGAAAGTGGTAGGTTTGGGCAGAGGGGAACAAAGCAAGCAGAGAAAGACAGAGCTTTGCAATCCAGATGAGAGGTTTGAGTTTAGCTGCAAGAACGAAGCACAGTGTTGTGGCTCCTAAGGAGGCAGCCGGTGTGACAGTGAAGTGATCCCCATGGAGGCATTGTGGCGGCTTGGGCCAGCCTCTGGCAGTGCTCAGGAGAGTAGAGGGTGGAGTCAGACAACAGGGATCATTGCTGGAGATGGCTCAGTGGGAAAAGCTCTTGTCTCCCAAGCATGAAGGCTGAGTTGGGTTCTCCAGCCTGCACTGGAACACCTGCCTATAATCCCAGAAGTGGTGAGAGGAAGGAGAAGACAGATGGATTCTGGAGGCTCACAGGCCAGCTAGCCCAACCTAAGTGGAGTTCCAGGCCGAAAAAGAGACCTCATCTCAATGGAAAGGCAGAAAGTGCCCAAGGACTGAGACCCATGGCTGTCCTTTGGCCTCCATTGACACAAACTATGTACATACTCACCAAATACCTGTACATGTCCACATTCACCCAAAAATACACCCAGAGAGACAGACACAAGCACGCAAAAGAAAGTAAGGAAAGGCATGCAATAAAGCAACAGGTTACTCCTGTACGCAGCCTTCCTTCATGTTCCTGACATTCCGTAACACTCAGTATGATTGACCACTCCTTTCGGGACATATTTCCTCCTTTGATTCCCAGGCAGCAAGCCCTCCTCTGCCTCTAGCCACACACTGCACAAAACAAACGCTAACAGAGCATTACCTGTGGACTGCTGGAACAATGCCTTGTAACAGACAGACCAGGGCTGGGAATTTGTAAGCATGTCCTTCATGTTCACACGTGAACCAGCGGGACCATCTTCCTGCCTAGTCTGGACCTGCCTTCCCTCTGCATCTGCAGCCAGCTACAGGTCAGAAAGACGGTTCTCCAGCTCTGACCTGGGAACTGTTGGCCGAACCACAGGCTAGCTAAAGCACGCTCCCATGGTAATCCAAAGGAGGCAGGAAGGCAGATGCAAGGGTGGCAAGGCCTAGATCAGGACAGCCATGGCACCTCTTCCCTTGATATTGGCCAAAGATGAACGAGGAGGTGGAAAATAGACAACTCTTCCTCACCGGTGAAAAGAAGGCTTCCATGTGCTCCAGGTGTTGGAGATAGGGGACTTTAGAGACATCTTTGCAGAACAAAGGCTCTTCCATGGCTATCTCAAGGGGCCTAAGTCCCACAAGTGAAAGTGACCATTTTCATTTAAACTAACTAAAATGAAGCCAAGAATGATGGCACACACCTGTAGTCCCAGCATATGGTAGTGGAGATAAGAAAATGGGGAATTCGGGCTGGAGAGATGGTTCAGAGGTTAAGAGCACCATTGCTCTTCCAAAGGTCCCGAGTTCAATTCCCAGCAACCACATGGTGGTTCACAACCATCTGTAATGAGATATGGTGCCCTCTTCTGGCGTGCAGGCGCACATGCAGGCAGGACACTGTATACGTAATAGATAGATAGATAGATAGATAGATAGATAGATAGATAGATAGATAGATA